>NC_077232.1:149913586-150214711 GCF_027887165.1 Monodelphis domestica
GAATTTGTTCATATATCTACCTGGTCTTCAGTATTTTTAAAATTTATTTATGCCTTGTTTAATTGATTTTTCTAGTATAAAGTCATTTAACTCAATTTCATCTTCCCTGCCCATCCTTTTCATGAAGATCTAAAGAATTTAGAATATAGTATACAAATCTTTGGCAAGTTTCATACCTTCTATCCCCCATTTTTCCTCCCCCTTCATTACCTTTTCTCACCTTTGCAATGAAGGTGTGAAATTTCAAAGTGTATGCTGATATAATTTGAAGGATTTTGACAGCATCATAAAAACTGAAACTGGATCCATCTTAACAAACAAGAAATAATTAATTACTGATGTGGAAGGCATGTCAGAATCAGTCATCTTTGTATAGCTATTTAATTGACTACTTAGAGTACAGGTTTAAAATTATCATTAGATTAGAAGAGTAGCTAACAGTGAGAAAAAACATACAATTCCTCCAGCTTCTTTCTGACCCATTCAAATGATCCATTAACTCCCACTCCTACCTCTCACAATGGGAAATGAAATTAGACAGAGACTTACCTCAATTATCTTTATTTTCTGCAAATTTTAATCAGTTAAGAAGTTTCTCTAAGAAAGAAAATTCCCCTTACTACTGTCCTCCAAAACCCCATCAAGCCCAGAAACTACTTTGATAAGCAAATTAAATAAAAAAAAATTAATAAGGAGGTCCATGGAATTCATGGATAGAAGCAGTTCAGAATTAAAAAAAATGAATAAAACATTTTGTTAGGACATGGTACAAGATTATGAACACTATTAATCTGAGATAAAATAATGAAAAGCAGTGGAAATAAAACAAAAAAAAAACCAGAAAGTTTTGTATGATACTCTACTGACTCATATCTTCCCAAGAATACTCATAGACAAAATTTGAGAGAGCATCGCACATCTAAAATGAAACATATTCATCAATACTTCTATTATAATATTTTTTCAGCATTAGTAATAGAGAAGCACATTTATACCTTAATATTTTTATCCTTGATGTACTATATGAAGAAGTAGAAAAAAAAATTCCAAAGATGAAGCCAGGACAAGCATGTGGGCTCTGATATATACCCCGAAGAAATCTATTCTGGAAGCAACACAATTTTGAAAACCTTGATGAATTAATACCCACAAAAGGAGATGGAAACATTAATAACTACTGACTGATACATCTTCTTTTTCATTTTATAAAATCTTTCTGAGAAAGATGTATGTGAATAAGAATGTATATCAAAAGTACCTTTATTGAAAATATAAGAAGAGAACTGGAAATCTTTTTTGAATGATATTATTTAGTGACCATATCTTTAGAGTGGCATATGCTACTCAAAGATAAAGAAAATGATGATTATGTTTTGTTAATTATTTATCTGCAAAAATTCATGTCTTGGTTGAACAAAAAGACTTTAATATTTCATCCTTTATAAAGAGTCATGTTATTTCTACAAATAGGTGGTGATGAGATTGTAAAAGTTGTTCTTTTCAAAGTGGAATTCCAGGTCTAACCATGTTCAATGAGTCTCTGACTAATAACATTAAATGAATATAAACTGGGGATATTTGCATTGATCATAGGAGGTACTTTCCATGAAACTCTCTCTATTGCAAACCCCAAATAGAAGGATTTTCTCATAGATATTGTAGTTTTATTCGCAATGATATTTTGCTGATTACATTAAGGTTGTCTCATTGAAGTGTCTTTTTAAAGAAATCTATAATTATGGGAAAGAAATGAATTTGACAATTCCTATAAGGAAAACAAAATTTATTAAAATGCCTGTTTTTCAAATTATAACATACAAATAGATGGGCAATTGAATGAATTAGTGTATTATTACTTATATTTTTGGCAGGCCCTGAAAATAGACAATGAATTGAGTTGCTTCAAAATTGAATTAGAAAACGAGTGCAGGTGGGTTATATTTGTAGAATTTTGCTCTGCATTTAATAATCATAATTGTTCTTTCAAAATCAGAGAGAGGGTAATAAATTAAAAATGAAACACATTTGTAAATACTTCTGTGATAATCTATTTCTATCATTAGTAATAAAGGTAGAATAATATTTTTACCCTAAAAACTTTGTCCTTGATATGTTTTATGAAGAAGTAGGAAAAAAAAATTCAAAAGAATATAGGAAAAGCATTTGGGCTATCATGTATATACCAAGGAAATCCATTCTGGAGGGAATACAATTTTGAAAATCTTGAGGAATTAATACCCACAGAAGGAGATGGGAATATTGCTGACCAAAATAGTTTCTGGTCCTGAAGGGAGTTTGGGGGGGCAGCAATAAGGGAAAGTTTCTCTCTTTTAGTAATGCAGGACTGTATTGTTTTGTTTCATATTCTTATAGTGAGATAGTACTATAAATTTTGGAATACCCTTATCTCTGTGGAATGAAAGTTGTTGAAGTAAAAGAAGTAATAGATAGACTGGATGGAAAAGATAGGGTTGTAAGATATTTCCAATAGTGAATTAACTGAAAGCCAATGCCATAGAAATAGCTTTGAGGAAATACATGTTGGGAAAAGAATTTGGGTTGGATTGGGCTTGTGTCAAGAATAAGGGTTAACAGATGGAAATTTTTTAGGCTCCACTCATACCCTTAAAATGTTAGGCTTCTAGGGAATGTTTCAATACATTGGATCAATCCTTTGTGGAGGATCTATGGAGGAAGATGTAAAGGAATTGCATGGATAGGTTGCAATACCATCAGTATTATTGAACTCACACCAAAACCATTCACCATACAATCATGGTTGAACAGGATTTTTATTTGTAATCTGTTTAAAACATTAGGTATTCTTTCTTAAAATGAGCATGCCTCCACCAGTCAGTACTCTGGGTTACTAGTAGCTTTTAAATTATGAATCAAGGTCTCAAGGTCTGGCAGATCAATTCAGCATCATTTGTCCTAGTGTATATATAAAAGAGTAAAGTATACAAACTTGTTCAGCTATTTTTATAACCTCTCAAGTTTGGTTACTATGTTCCTCCCAGCAGTGTATTTCAGCTTAATACGCTTTATTGCTTTTCTGCCATCAAAGAGTTTTCTACAGTTCTCAAGATTCTATTTATTCTTAAAGTGCCTATTGTGAATACATTTTATTTCCACAACTATAAAATGTCTGTTAGCTACTTAAAAATGGTTATATTTCAGAAAAGAAAGCTGTATCTTGATCAGATTGGATCTGTAAGGATCTTAAAATGTTCTAGTCACATTTGAACCTTAGTACAGTGATTAATCTCAGAAAGACTCACTTATGATTAATATTGCCAAACCCAATTGAGAAGTCTTGTTTTCGTAAATGAACAGTGGAACTATTTCTTTGTATTATGATGAAATGCTATTAGTAATAAGAAATGTCAATACCATAGAGCAGAAACCAAAATTGATTTAAGGATAATTACTCTCTTGTACTTAAATGGTAATTTTCATCCATGGAAATAATAAGCTATCCTATATCACTTTACTTGCTCATTTTCAAATTCTATGGACTATGTTAAAAAAAATTGCTTCTTTTATGCTCAAGGGAAAAACAAAGTTTGATGGGATTTTGCTTGAGTCAAACAAATGACACTTAACTGACTTCACTTGAGGATAGTTGATGAAAAGGGTTGGTTGCTTTTCTAGAAATAGTTCTTTCTTGAGCTTTTGAAAACAGGCTTCCTCTCAAAATAGCAAAATCACTGGCTGAAATGAATTTGCTTATAATGTTCTCCATATCAGCACAGTATCAAACATTCTTATTTCAAGCACATACTATATAATTTTATAGAACTTCAAATATCAACCGAAATGGAAAATTTAGCAACTAACCAAATATTTACAAATTTTAGGGTTTGTTTTTTTTTTGCCACTGTGGGAAAAAATTTCTAGTATCATGGAGAGTCAATAGAAAGGCTTTTGATGGATATGAGTTATGTGCATGTAGCCTCATATGACAAATAGAATTAAAAAGAAGCAGTGTAAAAGATACCATCTTAGAAATAAATGCACGATTGGAAAAGAATATAGGTGGGTCATATGGTACAATCAAGAAATAACTTATAGCATGATTACTTCATTCATATCCTTGTAATATCAAAAGAACTTCTAGAAAGTCCTAGTGTATTAGGTGAAGTCCCTGTGATTAATTTCCTGGGTTTCATGAATATGATGCTACCAGATGAATAGGAATAAAATGATTTATCATCTATTTTTTTGAAGGGAAGACCTAGGCTGGCTGATAAAGTAAAAGTACACCAGAATATACTAGAATAGAAAATATTGGGGGGATTTATTTGGAATTCTCATGTTCATTCACATTTTTTTCTCTATTAGTAGACATTGTTCGTCAAATAGCTCCTCTCTTCCCACCTTTTTAGTTCAACAGTTTCTACATGGAACAACAATAATTCTTTTCTGGGGAGTCGGGCAGACATAACACACAATTTCCCTCCTTTCTTGAAAGGATCTACTCTAGTCAGTCCTGCCTTAAAACTTCATTAAAGCATTGAGGTGGCCCCTTAGGTCCCTGAAGGCTATTTCAGTGGAAAACAAACAGGCAGGTTACATCAACATGGAAGAACTTTGAGGATAGTGCAGAGGCGGTCTCTACAGAGAACCAAATCTGAGACTGCTTACCTTAAGCTATAAAACCTCTTGAAGACCATTTACTAAGCATGGTGTAGAAGTGGGGTGGGAATAGAGGAGTACCATTGTCTTCCACAGTGGAAGCTGCACCTACATATTTTTTTAAAATCACTGATTTTGGAATATTCAAGCATTAAAGGCTCATTTTTACATAATTATAAATTTTATGTATATGGATTTTATCTTGTGCAGGCAACAGAACGTAGGTAGAGTTGTAATCTTATAGTTAGGAAGACCTGGGTTTAAATCCTACCTGTGATACTGTGTGATCTTTGGTTAGTGCCTTAATATCTACCATGAAACTTCTTAGTCTACTAAATCATAGATGGATCAAAATATGCATTGGCAAAGCAAGTTCTCACACTGGTAGTCCCTCCACCCTGATGAAATCAAAGGTACCTTGAGGGTCCTAATAACTATTCTCAAACTCAGGATGACTAGATGGCAATCTTTTCAAACACTGAGTTTCGCCATTTTCTTCTATTGATTAATTTTGACTTGGATGTGCTTGTTATTGTAGCTAGTAGCTATGATTCCTTTGGCAGGATTTAGAATTAAATTAAAACAATTGTCTACATACCTCCTCAATAGAATTGATAATAATAATGTGAGTTTTTGAAGGAGCCACTAAATACATAATGCTTTTCTCTATTGCCATAAACAAAATTTGAGAATAAAGAATCAATAGAAATAGTAAAGAAATGGTGGATTGAAATATTTTCTGGGTTTGGAAAGAACCACTTATTTCCATTCATTAAAAAAAAATCATTTCCATAGAAGCGACATAAAGGTGAATCAAAAGGTGTGTGTATGGGGTGGAATTCAATTGTTTAGAAAATGAGTATTTTGGGGTCTGAATATCTGAGTTGCATTCTGAATGACATAAGTATGGTAGAATTCTTCATTTTTGTCATAGATTCAGAAAGTACAGTGTTCAAATGATATGAAAGGGGAAAATTTTTTTTAAAAATCCTTGAATTTTTGCCTTCTCACCATCAGATTCTTTCCTCTACACACCAAAAAATATTATTCCCAAATTCCAAAATCCTATTGGAAGTTCAACCCTAAGACTGCAAGAATGAAGCAGATCACAAGTTTAAGGAAGGTAGACTGTTTGAAGAATAACTCATATACTGCTTCCAGAGAAAGAACTGATAGGTAGAAACAAGAAAAACATGGTTTAACATGGTTTACATATACACACATATCATATCTATAGTTAAATTATGCCTCCTCTAGTATGAAAAAGAGAGGGAAGAATGGAGCTACCTGAGAACTTTAATGTAACAAATAAACAAATGATTTTTTTAAGTGAAAAAAAAGTCCAAGAAAGGAAGAAGTCAACTTGACTGAACTTTGGAATTGTTGTAATTCCAATTTTGTTTTCTTTATTGCAAGTTTGGTTTCTTTTAAGCTTTATAAGAAACTCTTCTTTTCCCCTCTGTATGACGGTGTCAGGGGAAGAGCAATCATATAATCATAGTCTGACAGACGTTGCTAGCATCTAAACGGCGTTACCCAGTACCCTTGGTCTAATACAGCAGACAATTCAGCAGATAGCACTAATCAATCAAAATTTTACTTCTCTTTATACTGACATGACTTCCTAATACAAGCCATCAAAAGTAGTTTAAAACTTGATAATATGGTTGCCTGTTTTTAATAGAACAGGTAACATATCCCAGCTGCCGTCATTTTCTTTATTGAAAAACTGACAAAGCATTACAAAATACATCTGCCTTAAACGTTTGAGGCAGGCAATAAAATATCAAGATCTATGGTAATAAATGCATCAGCGATGTTGTGACATGAAAAGAAATAGGCATAAAACCTGTAGAATTAAAAAAAAATCATTTAAGAGCCTAGATTGGGATTAGAAAAATGAATCATATAAATAGAGCTCAGAAACTTGATGGTAGAACACTTAACTATGGGAAGAATTGGATGTTAGTCCTTGCACCACAATTGTATGACCTTTGGAAAGTCAAGATACTTCTCTGAGATTCAATAATTTCATCTTTTTTTTTTAAACTCTTACCTTCCATCTTAGATTCAATACCATGTATCAGTTTGAAGGCAGAAGAGCAAGAAAGGTTAGACAATTGAGGTTAAGTGACTTGCTCAGGGTCACACAGCTAAGAAGTATCTAGATCAGATTTGAATGCAGGATTTCTCATCTCTAGATCTGGTTTTCAATCCACTGAGTCAACTAGATGCCCCCAACTTCATCTTTCAAATGAGAATCTTGGGCCAGCTGATCTCTAATACTTTATGATTTATTAATGACTTAAAATTTTAAGAATTCAAGGTACGAACTATCTAGAAAGGCATTAGTGAAAAGGCTGGAAAAGATTGCAGTTGATTCAAATATATTCAGGACTAGTTTCACCCAGTGATATTGTAGTTGAGTGAATAAATTTTAGAACCCCCTTTCAGCACTTCCAACCCTACTTCAATTTCAATTTGAACTATGACTCTACCTATTGGTTTCCTCCATGTCCCCTTATTCTGCCCCCTTTTACCAGGTAAAACTAGGAAAGCCTTCTGTATCAGAAATTACTGTGTATTTGGAGCAACCTTGGAGGCTGTCCCGGAATGGAAAAATTATCATAACTGCTTCTTGGGGAAAACAGGATTCTTCTTTCTGATTAGCACTTCATTTTAATGGGGGAGGAAGAAAACTAATGCAGAACACAATATTTTTCATTCTTGGAAATCAAAAGAACATTATGTCAACTTTTATTTTTTAAATAATATTTTTTTCAATTATTAAGTACTCATTTTTTGTCCTTCCTCTCATTTATTTCCAACTACTAAAAGGAAAGAGTGAAAGAAACACAGTAATACATTGGTTTTCCTTGTCATCAGTTATAGGCGGTTTTGGTTTTCATAGATTTTTTTTCCATGAAAAAATTTTTCTTGATTTTCATTGGTTGCTCCTGCTCATTTGACCTTGATGCTAATTTTGTAAAAACAAAGGGCAATCCACATGTTCTCCTGGTCAGTATGAGCAATACATGTATTGAGAAAGCAAATAAATCCATTAATCCATACTGATAGCAAATTAAAATCAGATAAAGCATATGGAGAAGAATATATACCTGACAATATACAAAATGAATGAGCTCTCTCATTGGGAGTGAGATAACTTATCTCAGTCTAGTGGAAATTCTCCCATAGTATTTCAGCTGAGAAGAGGGACATAATCAAAATAACAACTCCTCTACATGTCAGCTTCTTTCCAAAGTCTTTAGAGATAGTGTCTTGATACCTAAGGTCTTTATGGAGGGATTCCCCTTCAAACAATAACCTTTCTCTCCCCTCCTCACTGTTTTCCATACTCAAGAAGCATCTTCAGAAAGGAAAATGCCATATTAAGTGTTCATTTATTCTTTACATTAGTCTTTTATATTCATTTTACATTCATTTATTATTGTTTTTAGTATTAGTTAGTGGTAGTCTCTTGGTGACGGAGAATGACTATTGTCTTTGTGCAGTTTCATCTACGGTGTACCCTCATGTGGCTTTGGAGTCCAAAGGCTGAGGCACACAGTTTGTGGCACATGGGGCATGGGACGCCAGTTGTTATGGGAGGTGCGGTTGTGGCCTGGTGTCGGTATTCACCGCAGCAGCAAGACGTCAACGTCGCTCATCTTCAAAGGTGGTGGCGGCATGGTGAATGTGGGTTCGCCAGCTGCTTCTGTCAGAGGCAGCGAGTTCTAGTTGCTTTGGTGTAATACCAGCCCACTTCAAGTTGGACTTGAGCTGATCCTTGAATCTTTTCTTTGGCTGGCCTTGTTTCCTGAGTCCAGCTGACAGTTCACCATAGAATACCTGTCTTGGTATTCGCTGTGGGTCCATGCGGATGACGTGTCCAGACCATCGTAGCTGGGTGTTGAGGACCAGGACTTCGATGCTGGTGGAGTTGGCTCTGTTGAGGACTTCCTGGTTGGTGATTCGGTCCTGCCATTGGATCCTCATGATTGACTGGAGAGATCATTGGTGGAATTGCTCCAGCTGTTTCATGTGCTTCCAGTACAATGTCCATGTCTCGCAACCGTACAGGAGCAAGCTGAGGACCACTGCGTTATACACTTTGAGCTTCGTCACAGTGCTTACACCGCTGTGTTTGAGGACTTTGCAGTGCAGCCGCCCGAGTGCCTGGCTGGCCTTTTGGATACTGGCATTGATCTCGTGGTCTAGGGACCCGTCGTTGGTGATGGTGCTGCCCAGGTACTTGAAAGTGTTGACACTGGAAAGTTGCGTGCCGTCTATTGTAATGCATGGCTGGTTCGTTGGACTCCCTGGTGCAGGTTGGAACAGCACCTCTGTTTTACTGAGGCTGATAGTCAGGCCAAACAGTTTTGTTGCGGTGGAGAAACTGTCCACAATGGTTTGGAGATGATTTTCTTGGTGGGCCATGAGAGCACAGTCATCTGCAAAGAGAGCTACCAGGATGAGTCTCTCTGTTGTCTTTGTTTTTGTGGTCAGGCGACAAAGGTCAAATAGTGAGCCATCCAGTCGGTATTTGATGTAGATGCCCAGGTCTAGATCCATCACAGTATGTCATAATACTTGGGTGAAAAATAGGTTGAATAGTACCAGAGCGAGGACACAGCCTTGTTTCACGCCATTGGAGATGTTGAAGCGATCAGAAGTCTCTCCACCAGATAGGACTTCCCCTGTCATGTCGACATGAAAGAGCTGGATCAGTTTGGTGAATTTTGCTGGGCAACCAAGCTTGCTAAGGATCACCCACAATGTGTTCCTATTCACTGTGTTGAATGCCTTTGTCAGGTCTATGAAGACAATGTAGAGACTCAGGTTCTGCTCAAGGCATTTTTCCTGCATTTGCCTCACCATGAAGACCATGTCGATGGTGCTGCGATCTGGTCGGAAGCCACATTGTGATTCAGGCAGGTTCTGCTCTGAAACAGATGACAGGAGTCTGTTGAGTATAACACAGGTGAGGATCTTTCCAGCAGTGGAGGGTAGTGAGATGCCTCTGTAGTTGTCACAGGCTGCTCGTGCGCCTTTGTTCTTGTACAGGGCTACAATGGAGGCATCTCTGAGTTCTGGGGGCATGTCTTCCTCTTCCCATATGCTGGTCAGTACTATGTGGAATGCCTGGAGCACCTTTCCATTTAAGGCCTTGTACATCTTGGTTGAGATCCTGTCTTTACCAGGTGCCTTGCCTGCACTCATTTGTTGAATGACTTTTTGGACTTCCTCTATTGAAGGAGGGATATCAAGTTGTTCAATGGTGAGGTTTTGGGGGATCTGGTCAAGGGCACTTTGGTCGACTGAAGAGGGTCGGTTGAGAAGCTGACTTAAGTGGTCTTTCCACCTGTTGCTGATGCCTTTTTTATCTTTTATGAGAGTGTCACCGTCAGAGGATAGGAAGGGAGTGGTGGTGGGTTTTGATGGCCCATAGACAGTCTTGAGGGCACTGAAAAATTTTTTGTAATTTTTCGTATCAGCAAAGCGCTGGATTTCTTCTGCCTTTTTTTCCCACCATTGGTCTTGCATCTTCCTGATCTCACACTGTGCCATGGCTTGGAGAGATTGAATCTGTCCTTTTTAGGAGCAGAATTTGGATTATTTTGCCACTCCATAAAGGCTTTGTTCTTTTTGCTCAAGAAGTCTTCAATAGCAGTGTTGTTCTCGTTGAACCAGTCCTGGTGGTTGTGTTGTTTGGGGCCTAGGACTGCCTTTGATGTTTCCTTCACTGCATCTCTGAACTGGTTCCATTTTTAGGTTGAGCTTCCAGTGAGTGGTCCCTTGGCAGACAGCTTGTCGTCCAGGCAGGATTGGAATGTTTGCAAATAAGATGGATCTCTAAGATGACTCACGTTGTAAAATGAGCAAACTGTCTGGGCGCGTTTTGGATGGCGAGGCGCAATGTGCATTTGTAAAGTTGCTCAAACCAATCGGTGGTCTGTCCAGCATTCAGCTCCTCTCATGGCTCTGGTGATCTATCTGTACATCCTGGATGTCTCGCCGGTGTACAATGATGTAGTCAATGAGATGCTACTGTTTTGATCATGGGTGCATCCACGTTGTTTTATATTTGTTCGCCATTCTGAACACAGTGTTTGTGATGGTGAGTTCAAACTCTGAGCATTTGATGAATAGCAGTAGGCCCTTGTTCATTTTGCCCACGCCATGTTTGCCGAGCACCTCTTTCCATCTTTCATGGTCCTGGCCAACGTGGGTGTTGAAGTCTCCCAGTAGTATCAGCTTGTCATTTGTGGGCACTGAGTGAAGGATGGCACTCAGGTCAGAGCAGAACTGCTCGATGGTCTCCTCTGTGGTGGTCAGTGTTGGGGTATATGGGCTGATGATTGTGGCATACCGGTCTTTGCTGAGAGGCAAACAGATCTTCATGAACCTCTCCCTGATGCCCACAGGCAAGTCTGGCAGCTGTTTGAGCAAACTGGTCTTGATACCCAGGCCAACACCGTGGATTCTGTCTTCATTTGAGGTTCTACCTTTCCAGAAGAAGGTATATCCTGTGGTGGGTTCGCTGAGTGATCCCTCTTCTGGTAGGCGTCTTTCGCTTAAGGCTGCGATGTCAATGTTATATTGCGCCAGTTCTTTACCGATTAGGGCTGTTCTTCTCTCAGGTCTTGGGGTATTCTCTCTATCAAGTAATGTTCTGATGTTCCATGCACCTAGTAGGAGTTTCTTTGTATTTTTATTTTTTATTTCGACCGCTTAAAGGGATGACCCGCCAGCCGCGGTGTGCTGATTGCGTGTTTGTAGGGCAGGCAATGTTTGGGACACCTTTTCTAGTCCCCTCTGTTGATTAGGGTGAGCAGTGCTGTCCTAGAGAGATATGCTCAGTCGCCCAGGATGCTGCCGAATGTCTCTGCTGCCCTACAGAGCTGAGCGATCACTGGTCCATGGGCCGCCTACGTGCAAGATCGTGACTACAACTGCCAGTGGTCACCTCCACCTGTTGAGTTGCCACTCCCCCATCGCCACAGGTCTTGAAGAGGATGGACAGGGTTAGGATAGATGAGTGTGCACAAAGATACTTGTGCGTGAAGGAGATTTAAGTGGAAAAGCACAGTCCCACTATCTCAGCGTTAGAAGCCTGGGTCCAGTGGCATGAAAAGTCGTTATACCTGGAGACTTCCTCAGCTGCATTGGATGGCCGTGTTGTCTTTTGTGCTCCAACATGCCCTAAGCACTCCACAGTGCTTTGTTACATCACCATCTCAGCCTGTTTTTAGTATTAAATACTATATTTTCTATAAAATGTGTTTTTGCATTTATTTTGGAGTGTCTTAATTGGATGTACATTGATTCATATGGAAAAAAATTACCTTGGTTTTTGTTGGTTTCAGATTTCAATTATTTTCCAATGGATTATTGATGAAAACCCGAAGGATCACTGCACAAAACTTCTGTATCACTCAAAGGTATTTAATATTTTGTTGAACTAAATATATAAGAATTCTAAGATAATATGGTGGTTACCAATTTAAAAATATTATAGCTCAAGCCAAAATGATTTTTAGTTAGATTTTATTTACAAAAAAGATGGAGAGAGTGAAAGTAGAGAAATGTAAAAGAGGGTAGAATAAGAAATATAGCTTATCACCCTAAATGTTGCTCTGGTCCCTGGCTCAACCTATGCATGATCCATTAACCCCTCAATAGGAGGACTTGGTGGTGAATTAAGCAAGGGTTTAACCCATGTGGCATCCTCCAAGAAGTGGAGGCTTCTTCAGAATTAATCTCTCCAGAAGCCAGGAAAGGAAGGCCAGCTTTTCACTCCCCTAAGCTGAAACTCCAAAGGGAGAAGATCCAGGAGCAGTCTTACCAGAAGCAGTCCAAGATCTTCCAACCCAAAAATTCATGACAAAGCCTTCTTGCAGGGAAGTTCATCATCTTTTATAATCACCTTTTATGTCACTTCTTGTTCCTTCCTCCACTTTATGGGGACCAATTGCAGTCTTTTAATTTGCTTAGCACTGCCCAGGGGATGGTCAGTCACTTTTGGAGTTGTCATCCACTTTAGTAAATGGCTTGAGGATATCCCCTACTTAGTGTTAAGTAGGAGTGTCTATGCTTTGGGTTAATTAAATTTAAAAGTAGACAAGGGGAGAGTCAATTCCATCTTCACATCACCTAATCACATTTAAGTAAAATAATCTGGCATTGATCAGGAACAAAATGATATTTCTTATTCTCCATCTTAGGTCATCATCTTTTTTGCCTTGTAGTAGACTGTTCTTTATAATCTAGTCACTTGGAGTTCTCTTTGATCATTTATTTATTTTTATTTATTAACAGTTTTATAATTTTGATTTTATGAAAATGCTAGCTTTTAGATATAACTTTATAACATTGATCCTATGAATTGATATTGATTTACATTTTCATATTTTTAATTCAGAATCTTCATATTATTAATATTATAATATAAAGTGTTCTTCAGATTCTGTTCACTTCATTCTGTATCCATTTATACAAGTCTTTCTGTTTCTTTGAAATATTTCCCTCATTTAATATTAGCATATAGTATTTAATTATATTTATATACTATAACTTGTTCAACCATACCCCAACTGATGAGTTTTATTTCTATTTTTTTGGGGTTTTTTTTTGCCACCAGCTAAAGATCTGCCATGAATATTATTCCTATATATAGGATCTTTTCCTTTTTCTTTGACCTTTTTTGGGGAATGGATCTAACAGTGTTAGAAGTATCAAAGAGTCTGCATTATTTTTTAACTTTTTGTGAATTATTCTAAATTATTTTCCAGTATGGTTAGATTCATTCATAGCTTGCCCAGCAAACTGATGTGTATAAGGTAGAACCCCCCAAATTTTTTAATTTAATTTTCTTGAATATTGGAGATAAAAAGGAATAAAGTACTTTTAAAGATATAAATAAATGGAAGAGTGAAGAGAAAATTAAGAGGTAAATAAAAAACTTCTAAGTCTTAGTTTTCATAGTTATTCTACCCAGAAATTCTTATGAACCAAATATGGCCACATCTGAAGATGAAAAGCAATTGCTGAATTAGAAAAATTGAATTCAAGAGATGTCACTTGAAATATGTTAGATGTTTGAAAATGGGCATATCATTTCATCTATCCTGGTGGCTCCCTAATACTTCATTTTGTAGAATAGTTTAGATCTGCATTTCGAGAGGGAGTAAACTCTGAAACTTTACTTACACAAATTAAATTGCAGGTCTGGAAAAAAACACCTTGTACTTAAGAATGAATCTATTAAATGGAAAAAAAATTAACACTAGTTTTTCTAATGGAAGGTTGCATTCCTGGGTTGTTAATTCTGTTTTCCTTATTCACTATCTTATGTATTATTTGTTTAACAAGTGAACATTGAGATCAACCATTTAAGATGTTACTAATAGAAATTTGGGAAGTGAAGAGCTTGGAATCAGGAGGATTCATTTTTCTTAGTTCAAATCTGGCCTTAGACACTTTCTCGTCATGTGCCCCTGAGCAAGTCACTTAACCCTATTTGCTTGAATTTTCTTATCTGTAAAATGAGCCTGCAAAGGAAATAGCAAAACTCACTCCTGCATCTTTCCCAAGAAAACTCCACATAGGGTCAACAAGAATCATACCCACTTGAAATAAACGAACAACATCAACAAATCAGATTCTTGTCAAAGGATTGTGCTTTTAATTTATTAGCTGCTATTTTGCTTTGCATTGGAAATAGAAACCTGATCAAAAGTGCTGCCCCTCAGCAAGTTCTTCTACTTCCTTTAGTAGTTGAGTTAGCCTTTCCTCTTTAGAATATACAGAAAGGGCTAAAGGACCTACATGATAACTATATTAACTAACATATACTTCATGCTTTTGGCTTACAGAACTTCTGACTGGGAAAAATGACATTCACTTTTTGTGCATGTATTTGTATGTATATATTCTGTGTGTGACTACAAAATACATGATAAAACATAATTTTATGTAGCTCCATTTATTGGAATTCAGCAAAGAATAAAGCAGCATGATGGCCTTGAAAGTGTACACATTTGTACATTTCCTGCCCAAATGTGTTACCTTGTTAAATTTTTTGTCATTTGTATCCAATTCATTTGTGCTTTCTCTTAAGTCTGCCACTGTGCAAGTATCGTAGCAGGTCTCTGAATTACTATGTTTTCCTAATAAAATCCAGAAAGCCTTTTAATTCACAAAAGAATCACATTGCAGGTTACTAATAAATGGTTATTGTTGGGAGGGGGCAGGGAGAATAATTAAAGAGTGGGAATATCTCAAGAAACTTTCACAAACCAATTTTAAATGTAATCCATTTATGTAAATGATCATCTTACATGGCATAGTACCTTTCATCCAAATAGATTACTGTGCTTGTTACAAATGTGAGTGCCCTACTCTCAATACATATAGAACATGACAAGCATTTTCCCCTCCTCTGAACTTGCTTTAATGATGAAATGTTAGAACTGCTTAATGAAATATGACACCAAGTATTTACAAATGCAAGAAAGTGAAACATGCATTTGAAATTGTAAGGTTAGAAGCAATTAAATTAAGCTGGTAGAGGATATCAGAGGCATTGTTGATATGGAAGAATAAATAAAATCCTGCCATCAGGAATGTAAGATCCCATCTCAAACATTAGTGGTATGAGCCTGGGTAAAGCATTATGTGACAAAGGTCCTTTGTGAGGCATTCACATATCTAGATGGTGCCATGTATGAAGACCCTCCACTGTAGTAGCCCCAGTCCTGAGCCAAAGCTATATAGACCCTTTTTTCTGATTTACTGATTTACACAATTAATCCCCTGCTGTGTGTTTTTCCTACTTTGGACTCTCTTAAGTTCTTTGAGGTTGCACCTTAAATTTCTGGTCCCCTCGATCTTATTCTAATAAAATAGACATATGCTACTTTCCCATGTACTTCTATCTACTCCCAAACATATCCATCTAAGTGATGCCCATCCTTTGTCCCAACTAATATCTTGTTGTTCTTACTTATTATTAATACATATCATTACTATTAATAAATACTCATCTTCTAGCTTGTTTTTTCATTGTTTCTGACTCTTCCCATTATCTGAAATGTGAGAATAGCACATAATATGAATATATTTTGGTATTAAAATAGATCTTTAGTTCTAACCTTTAGGTAAGCAATAAAGTAATTAAATATACAAATTTGGAATAGCTACTCACATATTTTACATCTTCTGTTGGAATGCAAATCTCTTGACAACTCATGATTGTTTAATTCTTTGATCCCTATCCCCCATGCAAAATACAATGCCTGGACTACAGTAGTCATTTAATAAATGCTCATTGGTTGATTCTAGGCATAAACTAGTAAGTTTCTTCTTCTCATTTACTTACTACTTACTTCTTATTTAGTTTCCCTTAAATGAGTATTTTCAAGTAATGATTTAACAGAAACCTACAACTATAATGTTAATGATAATCTCATCTAATTACCCTTTATATCACCCTTTTCTTGTAGGAAAATATTTGTTGTTGTTCAGACATTTCTGATATTTTGTGACCCCATTTGGGGTTTTCCTGGCTATGATATTAAAGTGGTTTGCCTTAGAATTTTCCTTCTTCAGTGTATTTTACAGATTTCCTTATTAGACCAAGAAAAAATTCACAGAGGTTAAAATGCAAAAATGTACATTTAATTTGAGTATTTTTAATATTGTAAGACTCTAAAATAGAAAACACAATAATAATAGTGGGGGAGTTTAAATTTCCCTCACAAAACTAGATAAATCTAACCATAAAATGAATAAGAAAGAAGTTAAGGAGATGAATAGAACCTTAGATAGGTTAAATAAGATAGTCTGTAAAGCCCACAGTCACCTATATAAGACTAATAGTAGATCTAAGCTTGAGAATACACATAATTCAAACATAGTTTCTGATGTGACAGCAATGGTGTCAGAGGCATATACATTTTGTTGAAGTCTTACTTTTTAACTCTCATCAAACTATGAAAGTAATTTTCAATACCTGAAAAGTTGTGGCAGTGGAACAAAAGTTCTGCTGGGTATGACCAAACTGGAAAAAACTTGATTTTGGAAAGAGTATGTTCCTGGCAGCAAATTGTGTCTGTTGTCTGAGGCCCAATGTAGTTAAATATGGCCCTGATAGTGTATGTTCACTGAGAATCAGAGGTGTTAAGTTGATCAGATTAAATTCTTATAAGAACATGGAGAAACAGATCTGATATTACATTGCTAGCATAGCTATGAATTGTTTTTTTAGAAAACAAGATGGAAATACACATAAGGAATTGTAAAGCTTTTCATGTTCATTGACCTAGGGATTTCGTTACTAAGATTTGCTCCTAAAGTATTACCAAGAAGATAAAAAAGTTCTGTATATATGAAAATGTTCATGGAAGCTTAGTTTGTTATGACAATAACGGGAAATAATGTGAATGCAATGAATGGGAGAAATGGCTGAATAGATTGTGATATTTGAATGTAATAGCTTATACTGTTATTAAAATTACAAATATTTGAAATATAAAGAAGATAAAGGAAATATAGAGAGAGAAGTGAATGAGAGAGAGACAGAGAGACAGACAGACAAAAAGATTTGGAATGAAAAGTGAAATTTCAGAATGCTTTTCAGAAAAGAAGTAAATGTCAATAACATCAAAGGAGGAGATGACTTTGATACCAGTCAAAGATACTGACTTTGAAGATAAAATGTGCTCATATAACCTAAAGATCATAGGTTTTCTAGAGGAATATGAAAAATCAAAACCCCAAATACTTGAATGAAGAATGTAACAAGAAGAATAAATCAGAACTTTTGAATAGATAAATATATTGATCAAAAGAATTCACAGCTCATTACTACAGAAAGAAAAAAAGCTTCATTAAAGTAGGAATTGTTGTCATGCTCTCAAACCAAGAAAAAATAAAAATTCACTATGTCTAGAGAGATAAATGGGGAAGTTGTTTTTAAAGCAATGAAAGACAATGAACCAATATTAAATCTAAACATATTTGCAACAAATGGAATAGCCTCTAAATTCATTGAGGGAAAATTTCTTCATTTAGGAAATGATATACACAAGAACAAAATATCTCTAAAGGGCATTTATTGTTTTCTTTGTGCTAGATAACACAACAAAAAAAGAAGTAGAAAATATAATTCAACAAACTGCTAGGGAATTTTGAGCCAAAAGATACATGGCATTGCCTGAATAATATTAAAGAAAATACATATTTTTCAGCAACAGAAAGAAACAGAACACATGCTACAGCATAGATAAACTTTATTTTTCTCAATTATTTATTAAAAATTGTTAATATATCTGTAATTTTATTTTTAAATTTGTAATTCTCTCCTCTTTCCCCCAAAAAACACTTCTTGAGAAGGCAAATTATTTACTATTAATTATATATGTGTAGTCATGAAAAACACATTTCTAATTCAAATATATTTTATTTTCCCAATCGCATGTAATAAGAATTCTCAACATATGTTTTCTAAAATTATAAGATCCAAATCATCTCCTTTCCTCACTTTCCTCACCCCCAATAAGAGATGGTAAGCAATTTGATCTGGGTCATAAATTCATTTTCATGCAAAACACACTTCCATATTAATCACTGTTGTCAGAGTATACTCACACAAAACCAAAACCCCCAAATAAAACTGTAAAGAAGCTAATGTGAAAGATAGTATGCTTTAATCTGCATCTGACTCCAACCGTTCTTTTTCTGGAGGTGGATAGCATTCCCAATTATAAGACTTTCAGAAATGTCCCAGTTCATTGAATTACTGAGATTAACCAAGTTTTTACAGTTGATCATCATACAATATTGTGTTTACTGAATACAATGTTCTCCCAGTTCAGTTTTATTTTACTCTGAATAAGTTCATGTATACCTTTCCAGCTTTTTCTGAAATCATCCTGTTTATCACTTCTTATTGCACAGTATTATTCCATCACCAACATATACCACAATTTATTCAGCCATTCCTTAATTGATGGCATCCCCTCAAATTCCTGTTCTTTGCCACCGAAAAAGAGCTGCCATACATATTTTTGTACAAATGGTAGATCCTTTCCCCTTTTTTATTATATCTTTTGTGTATAGACCCTGTAGTGAAATTATAAGATTAAAGTATATGCTCAATTTTATAGTCCTTTGAGTACAATTCCAAGTTGCCCTTCATTTGGATCAGTTCACAACTCCACCAACAATCTATTAGTGTCCCAATTTTGCCACATTCCCTCCAACATTCAACACTTTACTGCCATTTTGGCCAATCTGATAGATGTGAGGTAGTACCTCAACACGAAACACATTTCTATATTAGTCATTTTCCAAAATAAAATATGAAAAAACTTGAGAAATATAAAAAGAATGTCCAAGAAAAAGATGTGCTTTGAACTACATTCAGACTCCATCAATTCTTTCTTTGCAGGAGGATAACATTTTTGGGGGGGCTTAAGACCTTTAGAATTATCTTGGATCAGTATATTACTAAGAATAACTACATCATTACTGGTGATCATTGTACAATATTATTGCTCTGTTTAAATTTTTCTTCTGTTTCTACTCACTTAGCTTTACATCAGTTCATAAATATTTTCCTAGGTTTTTCTGAAAATATCCTGTTGGTTATTTCTTATACACCATAGTGTTCCATCAAAATCATATGCCACAAATTATTCAGCCATTGAGGGGATGATGGGCATCCCTTCGATTTCCAATTCTATGACAAAACAAAAAGAGCTACTACAAATATCTTTGAACATATAGGTTTTTAATTCTTTTTTTATGTCTTTGGGATCACACTCAATTATATACCCCCTTCTAACTGTCACCAACTGACAGTTCACACAGCAGGGGGTCTCTTACTCAGAAATCTTTTAGCTCTCTTTCCTCTTAAATATAAAAAGGGAGAAATTAAGAAAAACTCTCTTAACAATGCTATGTTTGTTCCACATTTTCAGTTTTTCTTATAAATAACACATTGTCAGATCCTGTTTTTTTTTATCCTTTTTGCTATCCATTTTCTTCCCATGTGTAAATTCATCCAATTACACCCAATATCATAGTGACAAGTTGTTCATTTACTATCCATCTACTCTGTTTCTCCTCACTGTGTCCCTTTCTTCCTTTCTTTCTGCCATATCCCTCCTCAGATGTCCAATTTCCCTCATTCAATAACTCTCCTATTCACATCCCCTCCCAAAGTTCCTCCCTTATCCTCTCTCCTTGCTTTCCTAGTTTTTAATCAAATTCTTTCCCCCTTTCCCCAAATCCCCTTTCTTATCTCCCAGTTGTACCCTCCTACTTGATTCTCTTATCCCCTCTCCTTACCCCTCTCCTCTAGGTATCTCTCCCTTTCCTACCTTTTCCTATCCCCTTGTCCTCCTTTCTCTTAACTCACCCTTCCTTTTCTTATTCCCTCAGTCACTCAAGAGGACTCCCAGTCCCTCCCTTGTGACATCCTTCTTCCCTCCTATTTCTCTCTACATTAAGAAAATTTTACCTATCAAATTCTATATGTTATTCTCTCTTTATCCCAAGTCTGATAAGAATTGAGTTTTAGTACTTCTAGCAATGATGTCATCTTTGGGTCTGTGAATTGGTGATTAATGGATTCTTTCAATGTCTTTTTTACTTTCTATTTCTAAAATTCCTGGGCTATTTTCCTTTATTATTTCTTGGAGTATGCCATTTCAATTCTTTTTTTTTATCATAACTTTCTGGGAATTCAACTATTCTTATATTGTATTTCCTTTATCTATTTTCTAAATCAGTTGTTTTTGTTATAAGATATTCCACATTCTTTATTCTATTATTTCATTATTTAGCTTTTGCTTTATTATTTCTTGTCTTAGAAATTGTTAGCTTCCCTTTGTCCAATTCCAATTCTTAATACATTCTTTTCTTCCATAAGTTTCTGGATCTTTTTTTTTATTTGGGTGGTCTTTCTTTAATAATTTTATTTTATTTTTTTGCTCTTCTATTGCTCTTGTTTTTCTTTCTAATTTTTTAAATAATTTTTCCTCTATCTCTATTATTTGTTTTTTGACTTCTTTTTTAAGTGCTTCTGAAAGCTCTTTTCAAGGTTGTGGCAATTTATTGTACTTCTTTGTTGCTTTTGAATTAGGTGCTTTTACTTCACTGTCTTCTGACAGTGTTCCAAAGTGTTCTGTGTCTTCATAATAGCTCTCCATAGGTTCTTTTTCCTTTACTTGGTTATTTTTATTTATTTTTAAATTTTAGAGTCACACTATCAGATTGTTTTTTTTTTTTCTGCAGTCCTAGGGTTTCTATTGTGATGATATGTTATCTCAGGTTTCAGGATTGTGTGTGTGTTTCCCCTGGGTCTTATTTAGTTATTGTTTTATAGTCCAGAGTCAAATGTAGTCCAGGTTTCCTACTTAAGCCCCAGTCCGTGATTGATTTCAAGTGCTCCAACCAGAGCTCATAGGTAAGTTCTGCTATTGAAACCAAATAGCCGATCCACCTCTCCCTGTTGCAATAATGAAGGGATCTACTCTTCTAGGAGTGACCACAGCTGATGGGGTCCCAGTTCCTCCACAAATATACTCACCATTGCATGCTCCTTCTTCATTCCTTCTCTCCTACCTCTGTAGCTCAGGGCAGAACACCTGTCAAGTCCATGTTCTTTGATAGTAATTAGGCTTAAGTCCCTGATCTGAGGGCCTGGCCCCCACACACTCCAAGTCATTTTCTCCTTCAGTCTCCAGCCATGGGTCAATCTAGGTTTCCTGACTCAAGGCAACAGCAGACAGGGCTGCTCCCAGGGCCTTCTACCTGCAGTTTCTTCAGATTCCAGTGGTATCCTCTGGGTAGTAGGCTTCCAGGACTTGGAAAATAAGGTGAAGTTGCTAATCTTGCCCTCCAGACAAGCTTTGTGGATTCCTTTTGGTTGGACTGTTCCTGCCCTGGGCTTATGGCTTGGAACTGAGTCCAAAGAGGCCAGGCTCCCTCTCTAGTTGTCTTAGGCTATTCAGCTTCACTCATGACTCTTATCTGTTTTTGCCACTTTTAATGTTATTTTTATGGAATTATTTTTGTTTCTTTGTGGGTTATTTTAGTAAAACAAGGAATCTTCACATCCTACTCTGCCATATTCCCACAGTGCATGTCACTGTCTAGTTTTCCAACCCTGTCAAATTTTCTGATTCTTCCTCTTCCCACATTCTCAAGTCAAAAGTTGTTTTTCTTTTTGTGAAGATTAGATTTAGCTCTCTTCTGATTATTACAATGAAGATACTTAGCTCTTCCTTTATTGTGAAGATTAAATTGTAATCCTCTGATTGTAACAATGAAGGTACTTAGCTCTTCCTTTATTGGGAAGATTGAATTGTAATCCACAATCTATTTTTAGATTTTAACTACAAAAAGGTGTTAAGTAACTACAAAAGGTGAACTAACAAAAAAAGGTATTAAATAACCCCAAAAGATATAATCTAACCAAAGAAGGTGTGAATTAAAGAGCGGGCAGTCCTGGAGAAAAGCATCTGCTGTAATTGGTAGACGTAAAATTTAGGGGAGGTGACACAAGTGAAAAAGATCTTTAAAAAAGAAGATGAGAGGCCAGAAGAAGAGATATTCGATTCAAGATTTGAGTTGGATGAAGGATTCTCTGACTCGGAGTTGGACTGGAGGAACTGGACCCCTGAAGGGAACTTGTACAGGAGACCTCAGACTGCTTTTTCTTTTAGATGGCCACCATTGGTGAGTGAAAGGCTGACTTCGTGACTACACCTTTCTGGAGGTCTTAAAGCCTCCAAGAAAGGCCCATTTTCTTCAGACTCTCTTCTCCTGACTGGGGCTTAGAAATTCTAACTGATATCAGAAGGAGCCAGATGTCTCTCTCTCTCTCTCTCTCTCTCTCTCTCTCTCTCTCTCTCTCTCTCTCTCTCTCTGTCTGTCTCTCTGTCTCTCTGTCTCTCTCTCTCTCTCTCTCTCTCTCTCTCTGTCTCTCTCTCTCAATCTCTCTCTCTCTCTTCCTTAATATCTTCCCTCTATTGTAAATAAACTACCATAAATTCCATTTACTTTAGTAATTCATTTTGGGATTTAAAAATTAAATCCCTGGTGACCACCTATATAAATATTCAGAGACCAACTACAATTAAATTTAACATTTCCTTATGATGAAATGAAAATTTGCATTTATTCACAAAGGTCTTGCTTTTCATACTGTAATAAATTTCTAGAAACCACTTCAGAAAATGTAACAAGAGAAAATATTAGCACTCTATGGACACCTCTTAGGACACCAGAGGTGCTCACGTATTAGGTGAATTGCTGATTGAGATATTAACAATAAGTGTCCATTTCTGAAAAAAGAAAGAATATTTGCAACCAAAGGTCAAATACAAATTACTTTATATTTCTCATTAGAAGAATAAATTGGTGAAATATAAAGGATGAAAAAGCAAAACTGCCTATAATTAGAATAGGGGAGTTGCATGAAAGTTCTGCTGTTAATACAGTAAGCAGCATGGTGTGAGAGAGCTATTATTAAAATGGGCAGATTGGACCAAAGTTGGGGTTTGAATCCTGAATTCCAATGTCCTTAAGCTTAGTGATCATGGGAGAATTACTTAACATCTTGCTTTTAATTTTTTCATTTGTAAAATGGAGATAATATTGCTTATATTATTTCATAGGGTTTTATGAAGAAAGAACTATATAAATCCTAAAATATTATGTAAAAGTGAACTTGTGAACTATTATGTTTGTGTATGTATATTAGTTGACTATTTTTGGTTAACTTTGGGAGATCATAATTTGGTAAAATTTTAATAGTTAGCATTTATATACATTGTTGAAATAGTTTGTTGAATGTATGAATAGTGTATGAATATGTATCCAAGCATATATGTTTACATATGTGCATATTAATGCATAGATGTTTATAGAATTACTTAATGTATTTTTAAATGTTAAAAATACACAAGAGGAAGCAAAGTGGTTCAGTGGATAGAGTGCTAGATTTGGAGTCATGAAAGCCTAAATTCAACTCTAACTTCAGACATTTAATAGCTATGTGACTCTGGGCAACTTATTTAACCTGTTTGCTTTAATCCGTGGCAGAAGGAAATTGCACACTACCCCAGAATCTTTGTAAAAAAACCCCAAAACCCCACAGTATTTACATGCTATGATCATTGGAGTCACAAATAGTTGGACATGACTAAATGAACAACAAAAATATAATATTATATACACACATATATATTAGAGAAGCAGACACAACATCATGTATTGAATCCATCCTCATCTTGCTTGTTCAGAGGAAAAATAACACAATTCAATACTTAAAATAATTATACAATTTATCTATTTTCCTAGGACAATATAATAAATTATAATGGAATCGATTCACAAGGATATAGATTAAAATAAAAATAAAACTTTGTTTTTGTTCAAAAGAAACGTACAAGCTACTGAATAAAAACAAAGACTACTTTACAAAAGACTACTCTACTCTCTTTGATCAATAGGAAGAGTGACAAAAATGTAGAGGGTAGGAGTTAGCATCACTTAAATTTCAAGGGGGAGTTTGTATCAGTTACTTATCTATCACTGGAAACTTCCTAATAATTTTACATATTGAAAATTTTGCAAGGGGGTTTTTTGAGCTCAGTTTTGGAATTTATGATATTTAGCTAAGATTCTTTTTTTTTTTTAAGTAGACATGAACATATGAGAAAATAATTACTTTACTTGCCATTCATCAAACCTTGTTCTGTTGCTAGAGATGGAATTAGGAAGTTAAATCATCTAAAAAAAATCAAGTTGTCAAGATGAAGAGATGTCAATGCCACCAATGTTTGTGCAAAAGGAAAATATCTATCAGATTGTTTTTAGAGTTTATCTGGTAACTGGCTTGAGGACTTTGTTTCATTATCGTGGTTTTTTAAAAATTCAATTGACCTCTTATTTTGGACTACCCCAGTCCCTGCTATGTTATTACATTTTCATAGCATTTTAGGGTTTCTTCACTATAGCCCTATGAGGTAGTCACTTTAAAGATGTGGAAAGCCAAAACACAAAACGTGGTGACTGGATTCTTTGTTATTATTGTTCTTAAAGGTTTTTTAACATTTGTTTTTACAATGTTATTTTATATTTTCTTAGTCATTTCTTTGCTTCTGCCATTTTCTTCCCTGTATACAGAGAAAAATCAGCTCATCAAGCCAGTTAACATTCAACTTTCATAGTTTCTTATCTCTTCTGAGAAATGTTTTATTTTTTCCTTTTACTCTAGTTGGTCATTCTAATTAATGAGTTTGGTAGCCGTTGAGTGTTATTTAGAAGAGGTTGAGAAGCTGGTTACTTCATTCTTCTTATTATTATTTGAGAAGTGACTACTATATGAATTCATGTTAATATTGAATAAGTTGTTCAGCAAGCATTTGCTATGTGCTTTTTAGAGCTAAGCTCTAGAGATATGACTTTTAAAAATGCACTAGTTTCTGCCTTCAAAGAGTTTTAAATACTATGTGGAAAGACAATATACAAATTTCAAATACACAGAAGATTAAACAAAATAAATACAAGATTATTTTTAGGAACAAAAACCCTAAGAGTTGGGGTCAGAAATCAGGAATGACATCTTGTAGAAAGTGGTGCTTGAAATGAGTCTTTAAGCTAGTAATGGATTCTAAAGCACAGTGGTAAAGGGATAATGAATCAAAGACATAGAGTATGGTGTAAGAAAATTAGAAAGGCCAGTATGGTGGGTCCACAAGGTGTATGAAAGACAGGAGTGTATAATAAAGCTGAAAAACCTGGTCAGGGATTAGGTTATTTAGAGCCTTTAATGCCAACATATTTTATCTTAGTTGCAGGTGGTCAGATCTTTACTTTAGGATAGTCATTTTGACAGCTAGTTAGAGGATGGATTGGAGAGAGAAGAGATCAGACAGAAAATCTGGTTAGAATCTTATCAAAATAGTCCAGGCAGGTTATGACATGGACCTGAATGAAGGTAGTAGCCATGCAAATAGAGAGAAAGGGAAGGATTTGAGAGATGTTGTAGAGAGCAAAATAGGGTCATTTTACACATATTTGGGGCAAGGAAAAATGAGGAATCATTGGTGGTAAATCTGGGAGAGCAAAAGGATGGTATTTCTATCCTTGATAGAAATGGGTACATTCAAAATATCTTTTTTTTTTTGAGCAGGGAGAGATAAGTTCTAATTTGGACATTTTTAGTTTGAGCTATGTAAGAGACATTTAATTGAAACAGGCAGTTGTTGCAGTACTGTCGCTCAGGAAAAGGAATAGAAACATTGCAAAGAAATCTTGATGGATGAAGATTGAGAAGAGGCTGTCTAATTTTGCTCTTAAAAGATCATTTGAAATTTTATTTTTTCAACTTTATTTTATTTTATATTCCATATTCTTTCCCACCCATTGAGAAGGCAAGAAAAAGTCCATTAAAGATACAAATAATCATGTAAAACAAACTCCTTTATTAATCTTACATTAATAACTTGTGAGAGAGAAATTCAGTTGAATGGTGAGGTCAGAAGGCAGTGTATATTTGTGTGCACAGCACAATGCTAGGCACTTGGAGACATGGCAGAGGTCAATAATTTTTTGAAAAGTATGTTTATAAGTATACACATATACATAAGTATAAGTATACATATGTAGAAGTATATAAATAAGCAACAAGTTTATTTCACAAAGTCTTTTTAAAACAGTATTTGGTTAATATTGAAACTACACATTTCTGAGAGCACAGGGAAATTTGGAAATGCCATAGGGAGAATAAGTAAATAAACTATAATGCCCTTCTCTGGCTTTATTAAATATTGATGGCTGGTACCCTTGTGGTAACAGAACACTAATGATAATGAACCCATAAGAATTTGGGGATCCTCAAAAAAAGTCAGTCCTCAACATTGGAGTTGGAGACTTTGTTTTATGTCTTCAAAGATGGCTTTGAGCAAAATCAGCCTTGCATTAAAAAATAATAATAAACAAGCAAGTAGAACTGATGACATAATGCATTCCTTATTCTTAATGAGCTAAAACAGAGCAAAGAACCTAAATTGTTTGATGGGATTTAGTTGCATCTGTGCATTGTTACTGGAGAACGGCTGTTATAGATTTTTTTTTCAATTAATGACCCAGTGGAACAGTGACACTCAACCTTTTATAGCCAGGGAGCTACTTTGTTATTGAACAGACTTGGAAAATCACAAGAGAAATGAACACATGCAGAATATAATGAGTTTTCAGGAAGGTAATTCTTAACCCATTCATCTAAGTAACTAAATGAAAGTTACCATAGAAGCAGGACCAAATAGTGCTTAGAGAGATGTGTATCATAAAATCTGAGAATCATATGAATTTAGAGCTAGAACAGACCTCAGTAGCCATCTATTTCAATCCATTATCTGAAAAGGAATCTCCACTGTAGCTTGCCTAATAATTGACTATCTAGTTTTTGCTAAAGGACCTCTAATGAGGGGGGGAGGACCCACTATTTTTCAGAGAGAAGTTTTCATTTTTTTCATTTTTCAATAATTTTAGTTGCTAGGAAGATTTCCTGTCCTCTTGCACATAATAACCTTTCAAATACTTGAATACAGTTATCACATTATTTTCCAAGTCTTCCTTTTTTCACATGTACCCATTTCCTTTAACCAGTCCTCATGACATGGATTCGAGGCTCTTTAACATCTCTATTGTCTAGAATGCTCCTCAATTTATCAATATTCTTCCTGTAATACGGTTCAATCCTAAACTTAACCAAGAACAAAAAACTGAACATAATACTCCGTAAGTGACCTCATTCATGGTATTCTTACCTCTTTATTCATAGAATCTATGGTTCTCTTCATATATTCCAAGATCACATTTGTTTATTTTTTATTTTGACTATCACATCATACTCCTGATTTATACTGAGCTTATGTGAACTAATCCCTTACATTTTTGCTCAAATTATTACCTAACAAAGGTAATAGACCTTGCCAATTTTATACTTAAGAAACTGATTTTTTGAACCAAAGCATGAGATTTTAAATTTATCTTAGATTGCTCTTATCTCATTAGATTGAGCTATGTGACTCAATCAAACTATGTAATCTATGATTACATAGACTGATCTAAGTAACAACAATCTTGTAAATTGTCAAAATTATTTAAATGTTAACCAAAAGATTAGCTCTCTCTTCTTTCTTTGTGACATCTAACATTTGCCATTTGTTATCTATTCCTTAATCCAAGTTGCTGACAAAAATAATAACACAGTGTTAAGAATGGATTCCTGGAACAATATATTAGAAACCTTCTGCCATGCTGACCCAGATCTATCAACAGCTATTCTTTTAAGTCCTTCCACTTATTAAATTCTGAATTTATCTAATTGTTCTAATTATCTAGCCTGCATATCTCCAGCTTTTCCATAAGAGTGTCATGAGATTCCTTATCAAATGCTTAGCTATAATTTAGAGCATTCATAATTCAATAATTCTCTGAAAAAACAAATAAGATTATTCTGTTCTTGATGAATGCATGCTGTCTCTTGGTAATTGTTGCTTCCTTTTCCAAATACTAAACATAACTTTAATAAATCATTCTATTTTTCTCAAGAATCAAGAGTTATGCTTCCTGGTATAAATCAGAGTTTGAAGACAATATTATTTTTGTTTTTTTTAAAATCCAGTCAATATTTTCACTTCTTTATTGTTGTTTAGTTGTTTCAATCATGTCTGACTCTCCATGACCCCATTTAAGGTTTTCTTGGCAAGACTACTGGAATGGTATACCATATACTTCTTTAGCTCATTTTACAGATGAAGAAATGGAGACAAACAAGATTAAGTCACTTACCTAGAGTCACACAGTTAATAAGTGTGAGCCCAGGTTTGAACTCATGAAGATGAGTCTTCCTGACTTCAAGCCTAAAATCCTAACTATTGAACCATTTAGTTGCTCATACTTTCTTTTCCTCTAGCATAGTAGTATTTCTACGGGATTTTTTAAAGTTACCTCTCAAGAGGTGAGTAAGTTGTGTCTTCTTAGAGATCTTTAAGCATGGCTATATAATCACTTGTCTATTATCTGATAACAGGGATTTCTTTAGTACATGGATTGAACTAGTTTACTGTTGATGTCCTTTCCAACTCTCAAATCCTCACAGTTTGTGTAAACCTAACCTAATTTCATTTCCTGGAAATATCATTAATAAAGCATACATGCATTTTTAAACATCAGGCATATGAAAATGTCTTATAATATGATTGTGAATGAGAGGAATAGATGAAAGAAGTTATGAAGATTTTAAACCATTTGAATGATCCACTCTCAAGTGTACTTATTTTTAGATCAAGGTTAACCTTCTTGGAAATCTCTTGGAATTCAACAGGAATATTCTTGGTCTTGTCTTGCTTAAGATTTTATCAGTGATAAGATTGAAGGCATATATATATTAATATATACATACATATATATGTATATATAGGATGATAGAGCCAGAGTTGAAAAGGAGGTTGGGAATTTTTAATAATGGGACAAATCTAATGATCTAAATATTTATAGAGCTAAGACAAATTATTTTACCTGGATCTTAAAAATTGACTTCATGAATATAGAATGAACAATGTTGCTACAAGGTTGTTTGTAAGAAAATGAGAGTTTTGGTAGGTTTGCATTATGAGTCAATAGTGAACTTCAGACATTTTTAAAAGCAAATGTCAACTTAAACTACATTAATACAAGGAACAAGACCAAAGGTATATGATAGCTTCATATTATACCCTGCTCAGACTCCATCAGAAATACTCTTTTCATTTTAGGACACCATAGTTCAGGATGGAAATTGGAATCATTGAGCTAGAAGAGGGTGACCAGGATGGCGAGAGAACTGAAAAACCATGTCATGCAGGAATCGATTGAAGACAATAGGGGTAGTTAGTTTAGAGAAATGAAGACTTCCAATGGGAAGAACATTGTAATCATCTCCAGATAGCTAAGGGGCTAATCTGTGGGAAAGGGATTAGATTTATTCTTCCTGAACTCATATAAGAGAATTAAGAACTATACATAGAAAATCATGGAAAATGGTTTGGGCTTGATATATGAAAAAGATTCACTGCAGTTACAACTATTAAAAAAAAACCAGGAATGGGCTCCTTTGCATATTATTGAATTCTCAGTTACTATAGGCCTTGCAGCAAAAAATGATTACCTGTTTATTGGGGGTGTTACATAGGGAATTCTTGCTCAAGGAAGGTTAGACTTGATCCCAGAAGTTCTTCCATCTCTAGGGTTCCAAGAAGAGAATAATAATTAGAAGCATTTCCTCAATGCTTCAAAAGGAAAAAATAAAAGCTTTAACAGGAGACAGTTTTGTTTTAAAAACTGTTCTTGTGACTCATTTTTCCAGGGATCCTCCATAAGTATCAGAAAAATGCCTTGAATAAAAAATAAAAGTGTTTATTGAGGTAATTTAAATCAATTAGGAATGATTTCTTTTGGTATTTATTTACCTCAGTTTGAATTACCATTCAAATCTAAGTTTCTTCAGGATTCATTAATAATTATAATTTCTATTCTTGAGAAGCTAGAGAACTAATTTTGGATGATCATAAATAGTTATTATAAGATTAATTTTTGGTTAGGAAATAAAAAATTAAAGTTAAAGAATTTTATGTCTGCAAAAACATTAGAAATTATTTAATAATAGGAATTGGGGAAAATGTTTTATTTTCAGGATACTTAGAAGTATTTTAGAACCTGAAAAGGAGCACTAAAAGGTTTCATCCTCATTTCTTTTTTTTTTTTTTAATATATTTTATTTGATCATTTCCAAGCATTATTCGTTAAAGACATAGATCATTTTCTTTTCCTCCCCCCCACCCCCCATAGCCGACACGTAAGTCCACTGGGCATTAGATGTTTTCTTGATTTGAACCCATTGCTTTGTTGATAGTATTTGCATTAGAGTGTTCATTTAAAGTCTATCCTCTGTCATGTCCCCTCAACCTCTGTATTCAGGCAGTTGCTTTTTCTCGGTGTTTCCACTCCCATAGTTTATCCTTTGCTTATGAATGGTGTTTTTTCTCCTGGATCCCTGCAAGTTGTTCAGGGACATTACACCGCCACTAATGGAGAAGTCCATTACGTTCGATTATACCACAGTGTATTAGTCTCTGTGTACAATGTTCTCCTGGTTCTGCTCCTCTCGCTCTGCATCACTTCCTGGAGGTTGTTCCAGTCTCCATGGAACTTCTCCACTTTATTATTCCTTTGAGCACAATAGTATTCCATCACCAACATATACCACAGTTTGTTCAGCCATTCCCCAATTGATGGGCATCCCCTCGTTTTCCAGTTTTGGGCCACCACAAAGAGCGCAGCTATGAATATTTTTGTACAAGTCTTTGTGTCCATTATCTCTTTGGGGTACAGACCCAGCAGTGCTATGGCTGGGTCAAAGGGTAGATATTCTTTTGTCGCCCTTTGGGCATAGTTCCAAATTGCCCTCCAGAATGGTTGGATCAGTTCACAACTCCACCAGCAATGAATTAATGTCCCTACTTTGCCACATCCCCTCCAGCATTCATTACTTTCCTTTGCTGTTATGTTAGCCAATCTGCTAGGTGTGAGGTGATACCTCAGAGTTGTTTTGATTTGCATCTCTCTGATTATAAGAGATGTAGAACACTTCTTCATGTGCTTGTTAATAGTTTTGATTTCTTTATCTGAGAACTGCCTATCTATTTCCCTTGCCCATTTATCAATTGGAGAATGGCTTGATTTTTTGTACAATTGATTTAGCTCATTATAAATATGAGTAATTAAACCTTTGTCAGAGGTTTCTATGAAGATTTTTTCCCAATTTGTGGTTTCCCTTCTGATTTTAGTTATATTGGTTTTGTTTGTACAAAAGCTTTTTAGTTTGATGTAGTCAAAATTATTTATTTTACATTTTGTGATTCTTTCTATATCTTGCTTGGTTTTAAAGCCTTTCCCCTCCCAAAGGTCTGACATGTATACTATTCTGTGTTTACCCAATTTACTTATGGTTTCCTTCTTTATGTTTAAGTCACTCACCCATTTTGAATTTATCTTGGTGTAGGGTGTGAGGTGTTGATCTATTCCTAGTCTCTCCCACACTGTCTTCCAATTTTCCCAGCAGTTTTTATCGAATAGTGGATTTTTGTCCCAAAAGCTGGGATCTTTGGGTTTATCGTATACTGTCTTGCTGAGGTCGTTTTCCCCCAGTCTATTCCACTGATCTTCCTTTCTGTTTCTTAGCCAGTACCAAATTGTTTTGATGACTGCTGCTTTGTAATATAGTTTGAGGTCTGGGACTGCAAGGCCCCCATCATATGTGTTTTTTTTCATTATTTCCCTGGATATCCTTGATCTTTTGTTCTTCCAAATGAACTTTGTTATGGTTTTTTCTAAATCAGTGAAGAAGTATTTTGGTAGTTCAATGGGTATGGCACTAAATAGATAAATAAGTTTGGGTAGGATGGTCATTTTTATTATATTGGCTCGTCCTATCCATGAGCAGTTAATGTTTTTCCAATTGTTCAAGTCTAGTTTTAGTTGTGTGGCGAGTGTTTTGTAGTTGTGTTCATATAGTTCCTGTGTTTGTCTTGGGAGATAGATTCCTAGGTATTTTATTTTGTCTAAGGTGATTTTGAATGGGATTTCTCTTTCTAGTTCTTGCTGCTGAGCTGTGTTGGAGATATATAGAAAAGCTGATGATTTATGTGGGTTTATTTTGTATCCTGCAACTTTGCTAAAGTTGTTGATTATTTCAATTAGCTTTTTGGTTGAATCTCTAGGATTCTTTAAGTAGACCATCATGTCATCCGCAAAGAGTGATAACTTGGTCTCCTCCTTGCCTATTCTGATGCCTTCAATTTCTTTATCTTCTCTAATTGCTACTGCTAGTGTTTCTAGTACAATGTCAAATAGTAGAGGTGATAATGGGCATCCTTGTTTCACTCCTGATCTTATTGGGAATGCATCTAGTTTATCCCCATTGCAGATGATATTAGCTGTTGGTTTTAGATATATACTGTTTATTATTTTTAGGAATGACCCTTCTATTCCTATGCTTTCTAGTGTTTTTAATAGGAATGGGTGTTGTATTTTATCAAAGGCTTTTTCTGCATCTATTGAGATAATCATGTGGTTCTTGCTAGTTTGCTTGTTGATGTGGTCAATTATGTGGATGGTTTTCCTAATGTTGAACCAGCCCTTGCATCCCTGGTATGAATCCTACTTGATCATGGTGAATGATCCTTCTTATCACTTGCTGGAGTCTTTTTGCTAGTATCCTATTTAAAATTTTTGCATCTATATTCATTAGGGAGATTGGTCTATAGTTTTCTTTCTCTGTTTTTGACCTGCCTGGTTTTGGAATCAGTACCATGTTTGTGTCGTAAAAGGAGTTTGGTAGAACTCCCTCTTTGCTTATTATGTCAAATAGTTTGTATAGTATTGGGGTTAACTGTTCTCTGAATGTTTGATAGAATTCACAGGTGAATCCATCAGGCCCTGGGGATTTTTTCTTAGGAAGTTCTTTGATGGCTTGATGGATTTCAATTTCTGATATGGGATTATTTAAGAATTCTATTTCCTCTTCTGTTAGTCTAGGCAGTTTGTATTTTTGTATATATTCATCCATTTCTCCTAAATTGGTGTATTTATTGCCATATAATTGGGCAAAGTAATTTCTAATGATTGCCTTAATTTCCTCCTCATTGGAGGTGCTGTCCCCCTTTTCATCTTTAATGCTGTGAATTTGCTTTTCTTCCTTCCTTTTTTTAATTAGATTGACCAGTACTTTGTCTATTTTGTTTGTTTTTTCAAAGTACCAGCTTCTTGTCTTATTTATTAAATCAATAGTTCTATCACTTTCGATTTTATTAATTTCTCCCTTAATTTTTAGGATTTCTAATTTGGTTTTCTGCTGGGGGTTTTTAATTTGATCGCTTTCGAGTTTTTTCAATTGCATTTCCAATTGATTGATCTCTGCTCTCCCTTGTTTGTTAATATGAGCTTTCAGGGATATGAATTTGCCTCTGATTACCGCTTTGGCTGCATCCCAAAAGGTTTGAAAGGATGTTTCGCCATTGTCATTTTCCTTGATGAAATTATTAATTGTTTCTATGATTTCTTCTTTAGCTAAACGGTTTTGGAGTATCATATTGTTTAATTTCCAATTGGTTTTAGATTTGGTTTTCCATGTACCATTACTAATCATTATTTTTATTGCCTTGTGATCTGAGAAGGCTGCATTCATTATTTCTGCTTTTTTGCATTTGTGTGCTATGTTTCTGTGACCTAATGTATGGTCAGTTTTTGTGAATGTGCCATGTGGTGCTGAGAAGAAGGTGTATTCCTTTTTATCCCTATTTATTTTTCTCCATATGTCTATTAATTCTAATTTTTCTAAGATTTCATTCACTTCTTTTACCTCTTTCTTATTTATTTTTTGATTCGATTTATCTAAATTTGATAATGGTTGGTTTAAGTCTCCCACTAGTATGGTTTTATTGTCTATTTCTTCCTTCAATTCTCCTAGTTTCTCCATTAGAAATTTGGGTGCTATATTATTTGGTGCATACATGTTGATTAATGATATTTCCTCATTGTCTAGAGTCCCTTTTAACAAAATATAATTACCTTCCCTATCCCTTTTGATCAGGTCTATTTTTGCATTGGCTTTATCAGATATCATGATTACCACTCCTGCCTTCTTTCTATCAGTTGAGGCCCAGAAGGTCTTACTCCATCCTTTAATTCTGACCTTGTGGGTGTCAACCCGCCTCATGTGTGTTTCTTGAAGACAACATATGGTAGGGTTTTGGATTCTAATCCATTCTGCTATTCGTCTACGTTTTATGGGTGAGTTCATCCCATTCACGTTCAAAGTTATGATTGTCATTTGTGGACTCCCTGGCATTTTGATTGCCTTCCCTAATTCTAATCTTTTCTTCTTTGGCTCTACCTTTTAGTCCAGTGATTTACTTTGAATCAGTCCCCCTTGTCCCCTCCCTTGATGTTTCCCTTTTTAGTCCCTCCCTTTTTGTTCCCTCCCCCTCCCCCCTCTCTTTCCCTCCCTTTTTGTTCTCCCTCTCCCCCTCCCCCCCTTGGTTTTCCCTTCTCCTTACCCTTGTTGGGTAAGATAGAATTCAAGATCCCAATGGATCTGGATGTTTTTCCCTCTCAGAGTTGATTTCCCTGAGATTGAGGTTTAAGAAAACCCCCCCCCTCTCTTCCTCTCCTTCTTATAGGAGTTTTCTTCCCCTCCCCTTCCCCTGTGAATCTTTGTGTGAGAACCATTATTCTATTTGGTCTTTCTTTACCCCCTATTTATACATTACATTTTCCCCACATATTAGTATACATAGGTTGATATAAATGTAGTCCTTATAGAAGAGAGTTTGAGTAAAAGAAGATAACATTTTTCCCCTTTCCTTAATATTTACCTTTTCAGGTATTCCTTGCTCTTTGATTTTCGGTATCAAACTTTCCACAGAGCTCTGGTCTTTTCTTTGCAAAAAGTTGGAAGTCTTCTATTTTGTTGAATGCCCATACTTTCCCTTGGAAGTATATAGTCAGTTTTGCTGGGTAGCTGATTCTTGGTTGGAGACCCAGCTCTCTTGCCTTTCTGAAGATCATGTTCCATGCCTTACGATCATTCAGCGTAGAACTTGCAAGGTCTTGTGTGACCCTGATTGGCATTCCTTTATATCTAAATTGTCTTTTTCTGGCTTCCTGTAGGATTTTTTCTTTTGTTTGATAGCTTTGGAATTTGGCAATTACATTCCTGGGAGTTGTCTTTTGGGGGTTTAGTGTAGAAGGTGTTCTGTGAGCTCTGTCAGTGGCTGTATTGCCCCCTTGTTCTAGAATCTCTGGGCAATTTTCTTTGATTATATCTTGTATCACCATGTCCAGTTTGGTGTTTATTTCTGGCTTTTCTGGGAGTCCAATTATTCTTAAATTTTCTCTTCTCCCCCTGTTTTCCAGATCTATCACCTTGTCGGTGAGATATTTTATGTTCTCTTCTAATTTCTTGGTGTTTTGGCTTTGCTTTATTAGTTCTTGCTTTAAAGCCTGGTTTTCTTTTACAGTTTGGTCAAACTGGTTTTGTAGATGCGTGAATTTCTTTTGCATCATTTCCCACTTTTCCTCCCAGAGGGCTTCCATCTTTTTGGTCCTTTCTGATTCAAATTCTTCATGGGTTTGTGGAGAGTTTCTATTTCCTTTGGAAGATTTTGGAGAATTTTCTTGTATATCTTCTTCTATCTGCTCTGTATTTTGTATTTTGGCTCCATAGAATGTGTCCAGAGTCGCCCCTTTCTTCTTATTTTTCTTGGTATTTTGGGGCTTCTGTGCTTCTGTGGAGTTTGTCATCTCTGAACGTGGAGGATTGGCTTTTCTTGTCTTTGTCTGGTGATCAGAGGCTTTAGTCCTGGGCAGATGTTGGTTCTATGAGCGTTCCCTGGGTTAAACTGAATATGCCTCACTGGAACTGGAATGGAAGGGTCGGACCACGAGGCCACACTCTCCCCCTGGCTCGATTTCCGGAAGTTGCCTTCAGAATCCCTGGCCATGAGGCTGTTTCCTCGGCCTGAGGGGGGATGGGCTGCCGCTTCCCCAAGCTCCGAGAGCACAGACTTTCACTGAGACTTGGATAGCAGGATCCAGCCCGTGAGGCTGTCTTGCCCGCCCTGAGGGTTGCTGTTGTTTTGACCAGCTCTCTGCAGCGGAGGCCCCAGGCAGTAACTTTCACCCGGACCGACCAGCTCTTTGCAGCGGAGGCCCCAGGCAGTAACTTTCACCCGGACCGACAGGCTCTCTGCAGCGGAAGCCCCAGGCAGTAACTTTCACCCGGACTGGGACTTGGGTAGAAGACCCTGAGGGTTGTTGTTCCTCAGACCCTGCTCTCTGAGCCCGGCACGGCTGCCACTTCCGGGAGCCTTGGACTCTGCGCTCCTACCCCTGAGGTCCGAGGGATCTCGGGTTCTGGCTTTTAAGGGGAGCCGTACCTTTTGAACCGGGTCCAGGTCCAGGAGGAGGGTTCCCAGGGTCTGTGCTGTTGATCGTTTTGAATTTCGGCGCCTTAGGAGCTTCTAGTTTGAGATCGGTCGGGAAGGGTTTTCCGGAGATCTGAACTTCAGCTTTCTCTAAGCCGCCATCTTAACCGGAAGTCCCCTCATTTCTAACAAAGGAAATAAGGATGGAGTAATTTGTTATTGAACCTCAGATCCTACATTTCTAATCCTTTTAACTAGTAATGAAAAGCTTGTGAGATAGTACAAATATTGTTAGCTCCTTCTTGAGAGAGAAGGAATTTGAATTTGTGACTGGACGGTGGTTATAAATCAAATAGTTGCATAAGCTAGAATTCAGATCAAGGCATCCTGACACCAAGGTTTCTTTTAGGTATCACATAGCCCTGGGACAATTAATTTTACTTCTCATCTATAAAATTTAAATAGGAATATCAAAAAATATGCATATAGTGAAAATTAGCTACCTCATTGCAAATTAGCCACCAAAAAAATGTAAGTTGTAACTATTCAACTTGCCCAGCAATATTATATAAGTCATTGATACTCATGGAATCTGAGTCAGAAGGGACCACACAAAAGTTCTGGTCTAACAACATCTCCTTTAAAACCAGAATTTTGTCTTTAACCTATCTGTCACCTGTAAGATGGCATCTAGCTCTTGCATGAAAACTACACACTAAGGAAGAATGTACTATTTTCTGAGGCAGCAGATTTGACTTATGGAATGCTCTAAAAGTTAGTTTTTCTTTAGGTCATATTTAAATTCCCCTTTTTTGTTTTTTCTACATTTTGCACTTATTCCTTTATTTTTCCTTGCTTGTGACAAACAGAACTCTATTTCCTTTCTGACACAGCAACCCTTCAAATACCCGAAGAGAATAATTTTGTCTCTCCTAAGACCTTTCTTCCCCAGATTAAGCAGTTCTTATTCCTTCAAACATTCCTTATATTGCACCAACTGTATGCCTTTTGCCATTCTGTCGAGTTTTCTTTGGAAATCCTCCAGTTTATCAGAATATTTCTGCAAATGTGATATTCAGCACTGGACATCATCACGTTCACCTCTGACCAGAGCAGAGTGCAGCATGGATGTCATCAAGGTATTTTTTTATACTTAATGTAGCCTAAGAGTACAGTAGCTTTCTTGCTTTCCATTAAGATATTGCCAACCAATATTAAAAATTGATTTACATTTATTAAGCTCCTATTATGTGCCAAGCACTATGCTAAGTTCTGGGGATACAAAAGGAGGTAAAAAATAGTCCTTGCCTTTAAAAGCTCACAATCTAATATCAAATTTGCTATCCTCTAAAATCTCTGGACCTTTTTCAAATTATTTATTTATTTTTTGTTTAGCCAAATCTTCATCTTGTATTCTTAGAACTGATTTTATTTTTTAACTCAAGTCTAAGACTATACATTTTCCCCTATTGCATTTTATGTTATTATATTAGGCTAAGTGGTCTAGCCCAGAAATGTGCACTGCTAATATTTGTATGCCTAAAGGCTAAGAAAGGTTTTTGCATTTTAAAACGTAAAAGAACTTTATTTAAAAATATCAAAGCTACTTTTTGCTGCTGGCTGAGGTACAAAAACTGGTTGCAGACTGGATCTAGCCTCTGGGCTCAATTGGGTTGTAGTATGACTGTCTCAGTTCTTGCTGATCAATATCTTAGAAAATCTTTAGTCTAAACTACTATGTTAGCAACATTTCGCAAATTGGAAATTAGTCTGTAGATATAAGTATTTAAATAGTCATTGATAAGTCAATTAAATATTTCCATACTTAGTAACAGGTCCTGTTCTATCCAAGCAAAATTATTTTTTATTCATGTTTAGAGTAGTAACATGATTTCATGTTATTACAATGCCAGAAGAAATACAAGCTACCAAATAGAATCATACTGGAATATTTTGGTAAACAACTTAAGCTTTAAACTTATTTTGGAATTAAGTTAGGATACAAAATGATAAATGAAAACAACCTACATTAGCTATCAATGTCAAAAATATATATCTTTGATTTCTATAATCATGGAAGTTCAATATAATAATTAAATAACTATTCATAGGTCTTTCTTCTTATACTTTGTCCATTGAAATGGCCTCTCAAAATTATATACTAAAACTTATTTTTCTCTTAATTCTTTTATAATATAAAAGATTTATTGATTTTTAAGTGTTATATTTTTATTGAACATATAAATTTAGAGTTCGCAACAGTAAATGAGAATTTTCAAGAGGATAAAATAAGGGACCTTGATATGAAAGAATGAAATTTCCTTACTTTGTATTTACCAGACTCATTCATATTTATAGACTACAAGTTAAATATAAGTTAAACACTGTAAGACCAACCTCTTTATGAATCAGGATTATCTCATTATTATGAATATGGCTCTGTAACTATTATCCCTCACATATTTTCTGTGACAGATTTTTATTGAAATTTTTATAATTCTTCATTACTACAGGAGAGTATCAAGATGAAGATGATATTTTATTCAAATTGAGACACTCGAAATAAGCCATTATCAAAGTCACAGTGGATGTATTGTTTTGGAAATGATGCAGTTTTGTCAGAAAATATTCAATTCAAAGTCTATGCCTTTAAAAGACAAATAAGAGAAATCCCTTGGTTGACTATATAACTTCTTAACTCCCACCAAAGATTTAGTCAGTTCTATTATGAAATGTTAGAGAATTGAGGTAAAACTTGAAAACTTTTATGGAGGGTTTTTTTTTTCCTCTGCAGCAATAGTCACTCTTTTTAAATTGGTCATGTTGGTGGTCAGCAATGAATCAATTTATTTTTCCTCATTAGTTTAGGCATCATAGTGAATTAAATAAAAAACCAATTAAATATCAAATGGCTGTGACAAGACCAAATTCCTTTGGCTAATATTTGAACATGAAAAAAATTGTATAAGCAAAGAGTTATTCATTTAGAAAGTGTTCTCATTTCAGCAAGACCTCATTTCTAGTATTTAATTAAATGATGTTCCAAATGATATCTTTCCAATAGAATAGGAACGCTTTCTCCATTTATTGTTTTGAATATTTCAAATAATTAGAGAAAAGTACTTTTATGTACTTAGTATAATCTAATGTTATGAAATGTAATTTGTATTTCATTCTTTGGATGATGATGAAAGACTGATAAAGAACTAGTTGAAAAATACAGTTAAGAATAAGTACAGCTGTTCAAAAGTGACTTATTCAAGGAAACAGAGTCTATCCACAAATTATTTTAATTCTCCATTTTTACCATGTCCAAGGATTGCCAAAATAAACCATTAAAATTTATGTTTCTTTTTTCCCTCAGTTTCTTCTCTCTTTATTCCTGGTAGTTTCTCCTGATTTTTTTAAATTTTATTTAGTCAATTTAGAACATTATTTCTTGGTGTCAAGAATCATATTCTATCCCTACAACCCCTCCCCCAACCCTTCCCATAGCCGTCACGCAATTTCACTGGGTATTACTTGTGTCCTTGATCAGAACCTATTTCCATGTTGCTGATTTTTTTTTCTAGTTTGCACTAGAATGTTCCTTTAGATTCTACATCCCCAGCCATATCCCCTTGATCCATGTAGTCAAGCAATTGTTTTTCTTCTGTGTTTCTACTCCCACAGTTTTGCCTCGGCTTGTGGATTGTGTTCTTTCTCATAAGTTCCTCTGAATTGTTCTGTATCACTGCATTGTTTCTGGTAGAGAAGTCCATTATATTCAATTGTACCATAGTGTATCAGTCTCTGTGTACAATGTTCTCCTGGTTCTGCTCCTCTCACTCTGCATCACTTCCTGGAGATTTTTCCAGTCCCCATGGAATTCCTCCACTTTATTACTCCTTTCAGCACAATAGTATTCCATCACCAACATATACCACAGTTTGTTCAGCCATTCTCCAATTAGAGGGCATCCCCTCATTTTCCAATTTTTTGCCACCAAAAAGAGCGCAACTATGAATATTCTTGTACATGTATTTTTCCTTATTATCTCTTTGGGGTACAAACCCAGCAGTGCTATGGCTGAGTCAAAGGGCAGGTGGTATTTTGATGCCCTTTAGGCATAGTTCCAATTTGCCCTCCAGAATGGTTGGATCAATTCACAATTCCATCAGCAATGCATTAATGTCCTGACTTTGCCACATCTCCTCCAGCTTTCATTACTTTCCTTTGTTGTCAAATTAGCCAATCTGCCAGGTGTGAGGTGATACCTCAGAGTTGTTTTGATTTGCATCTCTCTGATTAAAAGAGATTTAGAACACTTTTTCATGTGCTTATTAATACTTTTGATTTTTTTAACTGAAAATTGCCTATATATTTCCCTTGCCCATTCATCAATTGGAGAATGGCTTGATTTTTTTTTACAATTGATTTAGCTCTTTATAAATTTGAATAATTAGACCTTTGTCAGAGGTTTTTGTTATGTAGATTGTTTCCCAATTTGTTACTTCCCTACTAATTTTGGTTGCTTTGGTTTTGTTTGTACAAAACCTTTTTAATTTGATGTAATCAAAATTATTTATTTTACATTTCATGATTTTTTCTAACTCTTGCTTGGTCTTAAAGTTTCCTTCTTTATGTTTAAGTCATTTACCCATTCTGAGTTTATCTTGTTGTAGGGTATGAGAGGTTGATCCAAACCTAATCTCTTCCATACTGTCTTCCAATTTTCCCAGCAGTTTTCATCAAATAATGGATTTAGGTCCCAAAAGCTGGAATATTTGGGCTTATCGTAGACTGTCTTATTGAGGTCACTTACCCCAAGTCTATTCCACTGATCCTTCTTTCTGTCTTTCTGCCAGTACCATATTGTTTTGATGACCACTCCTTTATAGTATAGTTTGAGATCTGTTACTGCAATGCCACCTTCCTTCACATTTTTTTTCATTATTTCCCTGGATATCCTTGATCTTTTCTTTTTCCAAATAAACTTTTCTATGTTTTTATTTTTTCTAATTCAGTAAAAAAAGTTTTTTGGTAGTTCAATGGGTATGGCATTAAATAGAGTAAATAAGTTTGGGTAGGAAAGTCATTTTTATTATGTTATCTCATCCTACCCATGAGCAGTTAATGTTTTTCCAATTGTTTATATCTAGTTTTAATTGTGTGGAAAGTGTTTTGTAGGTGTGTTCATCTAGTTCCTGTTTTTGTCTTGGAAGATAGATTCCTAAGTATTTTATATTGTCTAAGGTGATTTTGAATGGAATTTCTCTTTCTAATTCTTGCTGATGAGATGTGTTGGAGATATGTAGAAATGCTGATAACTTATGTGGATTTATTTTGTATCCTGAAACTTTGCTAAAGTTGTTGATTATTTCCATTAGCATTTTAGTTGATTCTCTAGGATTCTTTAAGTCGACCATCGTATCATCTGCAAAGAGTGAGAGCTTGGTCTCCTCATTGCCAATTTTAATACCTTCAGTTTCTTTTTCTTCTCTAATTGCTACTGCTAGTATTTCTAGCACAATGTTAAATAATATCAGTGATAATGGGCATCCTTGTTTCACTTCTGATCTTATTGGGAATGCATCTAGTTTATCCCCATTGCAGATGATGTTTGCTGATGATTTTAGATAAATACTGTTTATTATTTTTAAGAAAGGACCTTCTATTCCTATACTTTCTAGTGTTTTCAAAAGGAATGAATATTGTATTTTGTCAAAGACTTTTTCTTCATCTATTGAGATAATCATGTGATTTTTGTTGGTTTGCTTGTTGATATGGTCAATTATGTGGATGGTTTTCCTAATTTTGAACCATCCTTATATTCCTGGTATAAATCCCACTTGATCACAATGACTAACCCTTGTGATCACTTGCTGGAGTCTTTTTGCTAGTATTTTATTTAAGATTTTTGCATCAGTGTTCATTAAGGAGATTGGTCTATAGACTTCTTTCTGTTTTTGACATGCCTCACTTTCGAATCAGTACCATATTTGTGTCATAAAAGGAATTTGGTAGAACACCACTTTGCTTACTATGTCAAATAGTTGGTATAATATTGGGATTAGTTGTTCTTTGAATGTTTGATAGAATTCACTTGTGAATCCATTAAGCCCTGGGGATTTTTTCTTAGGGAGTTCTTTGATAGCTTGTTCAATTTCTTTTACTGATATGGGATTTTTAAAAAAATTGATTTCTTCTTCTGTTAATCTAGGAAATTTTCATTTTTGTAAATATTCATCCATATCACCTAGATTGCCATATTTGTTACCATATAATTGAGCAAAATAGTTTTTATTGATTGCCTTAATTTTGTCTTCATTGGAGGTGAGGTCTCCCTTTTCATCCATGATACTGTTAATTTGGTTTTCTTCTTTCCTTTTTTTATTAGATTGACCAGTACTATGTCTATTTCGTTTGATTTTTCAAAATACCAGCATCTAGTCTTATCCATTAGTTCAATAGTTCTTTCATTTTCAATTTTATTAATTTCTCCCTTAATTTTTAGGCTCTCTAATTTAGTTTTCATCTGGGGATTTATGATTTGTTCGCTTTCAAGTTTTTTTGATTTGAATGTCCATTTCATTGACCTCTGTCCTCCCTAATTTGTTAATATATGAACTCAAGGCTATAAATTTTCCCCTGATTACTGCTTTGGCTGCATCCCATAGATTTTTAAAAGATGTCTCTTCATTGTCATTTTATTCCATGAAATTATTAATTGTTTCTATGTTTTTTTCTCTAACTAACTGATTTTGGTGAATCATATTATTTAATTTCCAATTAATTTTTGATTTGGCTCTCCATGTACCCTTACTGATTATCTTTTTTATTGCATTATGATCTGAAAAGCTTGAATTTATTATTTATGCTTTTCTGTGATGTTTTTATGTTCTAGTGCATAGTCAATCTTTGTGAATGTACCATGTGCTGCTGTCAAGAAGGTGTATTCCTTTTTGTCCCTATTTATTTTTCTCCATATATCTATTAACTCTATTTTTTCTTGGACTTAATTCACATCTCTTATCTCTTTCTTATTTATTTTTTATTTGATTTATCTAAATTTGATAGTGGTAAGTTCAGGGCTCTCACTAGGATAGTTTTACTATCTATTTCCTCCTTCAACTCCACTAGTTTCTCCTTTAGAAATTTGGATGCTATACCATTTGGTGCATACATGTTGATTACTGATATTTCCTCATTGTCTATACTTCATTTTATCAGGATGTAGTTACCTTCCCTATCCCTTTTAATCAAATCTATTTTTACTTTGGCTTTGTCAGATATCATGATTGCAACTCCTGCTTTCTTTCTGTTAGTTGAGGCCTAATAGATTTTGCTCCAACCTTTAATTTTAACCTTGTGAGTGTCTACCTGCCCCAAGTCTGACATATGGTATGATTTTGATTTCTAATCCACTTTTGTATTTGTTTTCATTTTATGGGTAAATTCATTCCATTCATATTCAGAGTTATGGTTTTCACTTGTGTATTATCCAGCATTCTGATATCCTCTCCTAGTTCTGCCCTTTCTTCTTTTGCTATATCCTTTTAAACCAGTGGTTTGCTTTTAATCAGTCCCCCTAATCCCTGTACTTAATAAGCTTCCCTTTCTGCCCCCTCCCTTTTTGTTCCCTTCTTATGTTTTTAGTGTCTGTTAAGTTCCCTCCCCCCTCTCTTTCCCTCCCTTTTCCTACTCCCTGCCCCCCCCAACCTCCTTAGTTTTCCCTTCTCATTTTCCCTGTAGGGTAAGATAGAATTCAGATCTAGATGCTCTTCCCTCTCAGAACTGATTTCACTGAGAGTAAATATTTAAGTATTTACCTATTTTTTTAAATATTACCTATTAGCACTCTCTTCCTCTCCTTCTTATAAGAGTATTTTTCCCCTCCCCTTTCTGTGTATCTTTGTGTGACAAAGATTATCCTATTTATTTTATTTCTTCAAGTATCTTCAAGTATCTCTTAGTGCCATCTTCAATTCCCTCTTCCCTTTTTAAAACCTACATTTCAAGTAAAAATGTCTTATAAAATATTTTTTAAAAATAAGTTGATAGTTTAACATTTAAGTAACCAATAAGATTTTCCTTAAGAAGCAATATAGGAGAAGGTAGATGGTTGAGTAAATTAAGAGCCAGGATTAGACATGGGAGGTCCTGGCTTGAAAATTGATTGCTGACAGTTCCTAGCTGTGTGATCTTAGGCAAGTCACTTCACCCCCATTGCCTAGACTTTATCTGTCTTCTTTCTTAGAACCAATACACAGGATTGATTCTAAGATAGAAGGTAAATGTTAAAAATAAGTAATGTATTTTTAATCTATGTGAAATGAATTAGCTTAGAATTTTTAAAAATACTGTAGTATCTTGGAACTTGTCATTAGTTCTTTCCAGAAGGCAGGTCAAATACCAAAAAGGCCAAGTACCAAATGAATTTTTCACATAAGTAATAATATAAATTGAATCGATATGTTCCAGACACCAGAACACCCAGATTTTATAAGGTATTATATGAATTAACTGAGTTGTATTTTACTAAATAAACATTAATAATACATAGACACCAATTTTTTAAAAAGTCATTAAATTATTTGAATAACTTTATCTTTATTGAGAGAATTTCATGGACTAAGGGGATGGTGGGGAAGAGTAATGTAATTGTTTGGAAGAGGAGTCCCCTTCCATAATATATTCTTTTTTCTGTCCCTTATCATCACTGAACCCTGCTTGTGATTCATGAGGTGTGTCACAAAAACCATCTCCAATGATGTTTGTTTTTGTCTATATTTCAAAATTCCTCTGAAGTTGGAAATGGTCTGTTCATTTAGCAAATTTTATAATTCTGCTTCATCAGGGTGATATTTTTCAACCAAGTGTTGCACTTCTACCCATTTTGCACAATTTTCTTTGATTAACAAAATGGGGACATCTTCTTTTGCCTCCTCCTCATCTGAAGAAACTCCTCCTGTTACTAGCTGTTGCTGCTTCCTTTGATATTCCAGCAGCTTCTCAGAGTTAAGCTTTTATTTATGCTCCTAAACTAATAATATGTGATCCTGTGTTTTGGCTGGAATAGATATGTGGTTTCTGAGTGGCAAGCGCATCATGTGCCAAGCAAATGTCAAATATGTGACACTTTTTCTCATCAAAATGCTTCAAATACCAAATTCAAAGAGTTCTGAAACCATCAAGGACTGTTAGTGGTAAAATTAGGGGTTATTGACTGAATATATTATACTAGTGGTTGCCAGGGATTAATTCAATCCCAATAAAATTCTCAAGTCAGTTTGGGATTTTATAGTGGTTTAATTACAATAGAGGGAAGAAATTAAGAAGAAGAAGAGGAAAAAAAAAAGGGAATTTAAAATCCTAGGCTGAGCCAGGCAGGAGTTCAGAGGCCTACGCCAAGGGGCCTTCTCAATCTAGCTTGGCTCCCAGCCACGAGGCCTCCTCCAAGATGAGGGGCCTCCTAGGAGGATAGCATTTTAGGAGGTAAAGGAAAAAAAGCAATCAGACTAAACCACTCACCAAGCACGCTAAGTTTGCTGCCACAAGCTCCCAATGCTAAAAAAGCCCAATGTCTCCACAAGAGAGAGATCGGAGAGAGGAAGTGACGTGAGATATATCAGCCATTCTTTACATCACTTCCTGCATTTTATATGTACCAATGGTAGCTTAAACTTGATGTAGGACAGCCCAGGGGGTCTGTCAAGTTGTTTCTTATCTGTCACTTGCTAGCACATGTCTGTCATAGGCCATCCTCCTCAACACTTAATCCTTAAGTAGGGGTGTATACATTCCTGGTTGTTAGGATTTTAAAGACTAATCAGGGTGGAGAAAATCTAAAATTCACAGAACCAAGTTTTGACTGTATTCATATCTGCCTCACAACACAGAGGATAAAAAAAATACTCATAAATGACATATTGATGACTTTTCAAGAAATCCTAAACAATGTCCATCCTCTCCTGGTCAATTTCTTCCCTAAAGATTTCATTTTCATATAACCAAAAATAATGGTGTTTCCTTTGAAATCCACATATTCCTGTTTCTCCATTTTGTCATACCAGGAATAGGCTGTGTTTTTCTCCTTTGAAACAAAGTTACTCAGTGGAAGTAGTTCATGTGTACTTTCACTTATAGTACATGGTATACATATATATATGTATATATATATATATATATACACATGTATATATAGGAACTTTATGTAATATAGTATTTCACTGATACAATGATCTAGGCATATGGGTTCAGTGAAGTATTTTCAGAACATTATCCTTCATGTTTCTTGTCCAGGTCTTCTCATAAATTGTCCACAGGAAAAACATGTCAAAAGTCTTCTAGATCTTCTGGAATTATATGAACACCAGTATAACTCTCACCATTCTCAATTGCTACACTTTGATCTTCCTACATGTCCAAATCACCTCCATTTTCCGATTGTACATCTCTTGGATGCTACCTTTTTTCCTATTTAAGATAACAGGATAATTAACTCATTGTTAGAAGGTACCTCAGGGGTTATCTAAGCCAACTCTCTCATTTTGCATGTGAGAAAATTGAGGGTCAGAGAATTTCAATGATTTTTCCAAGGTCATAGAAGCAATAAATGCCAGAGCCATGATTCAAACTCATTTGCTATGACTCCAATCAAAGTTGATGATCCGAGCCTAGTGCTTTTCCTTCTGTTCTACAACATTGTCTATTTTTTTGAAGGAAAGTCATATTTGATAATAAAGTTCAGTCCATTCACGGCTCACACTCATGAGCCCCTATGTTTTCTTTGGATCTCTACAGTTTTGATTCTTCTGGAGATTCTGTTATTCAGTTTCTAAACAAAATTTTTAAAAATTGTTTGAGTTCTTTTTTCTAATATGAATGCCTTAAAGGTTGCTCTTGGAATGACTTTGCTTAAATAGATCTCATATCAGGCTTTCAGAAAATCTGTGTTTCCCTTCCCCTTTTCTTGCTGTTTTAATGAGATACTTCTCATAATTTTAAGCCATCTTATTTTAAAAGGTCTTTCAGATGATTTTACTAGTGTTGTCCTTGGCTGTCACATGTTTCTGCCTGGTAGCTGAGGTGCTTTCTAGTCTCTGTTGATCTCCTTATGGTAATTACACTGATGAAGCTTTTGTAGAAAAGGGTATATTAATCATGCCATTTTCCCCATGTTTTGTTTTCAGTGGTTTTTTTGAAGAGGTCATTTTTTTAAATCAACTTGTCATGTCTAACCCTTTGTTGCCCCATTTGGGGTTTTCTTGGAAAAAATACTAAAATGCTTTGACCTTTACTTTTCTGGCTTCTTTTACACATGATGAAATTGAGACAAACAGGGTTAAGTGACTTGTCCAGTGCCATATAATTAGTAAGCATCTAGACTTGAATTCAAGTCCTCTGGACTCTAGGGCTGGCACTGTATCACCACCAATTAGTTGTCTTATCATGATGGAAATGAGCTATTTGCATGCTCAATAATCTCATCTCTGTTTTTTTTCTTCCAATTTGGGACTGATTTTGATTTTTTTCTTTAACACATTGCTGGTCTATCAGCCTATATATGCCCAAATCAGAAACTGTGTCTCACTTATTTCCTATTGAAATGAAATAGTTTTTAATTTTTATGTTCATTGGTGATTGCCATGTCCACAACTTTTCACCTTTTCTCTTAAAAGAAGTTTTCAGAAGAATGATGATTCTGATAGAAGTAGGATTTTTGCCTTTTATATTTTCCAGTTTGATTTTTTCCCCTCAGCCCTTTCATATAACCATTTTCATAATGAAATCACCAAGTTAATACATTAGTCATCTTACGTCATAGGATCTCATGGAAGATCTGGAAGGTCCTTCAGAAACCAGAATCCAATTCCACCATTTAAAAGATGAGAAAACTAAGGGCTTGAGAATTTGTGATCTGCTCAGCCTTATACAACTAGTAAGTATGTAAGGTAGGCTTAAAATCCAGGTCATTTTGACTCATATAACATTCAAGCTGCTAGGTCCTCAGAAAAGATTTTTATATAAAAGTACCATAAGAATTTTAATGAAATTTCTTCTTCTTATAATCATCATGACCAAAGTAAGATAACCAAATGCATTTTCTTTTTGATTTTGGGCAAATCATCTTTATCAACTCCTTTCTTTGCTTCTCAAGGCAAACTTGTGAATGATCCTTCAATTATGCGGTGACTGTTTTATATCCTATGGTTTCATTAATACTAAGGCTAGATAAAAAATCCTGATATTCAATTTCTACAAATGTAAATTGATGTTGGAGAAGGGTGACAACTTAGATTGCTGAAAATTAAAATAATTTGTTGATGGTCTGGAAACTAAAATTCTTAAGATCCTCTGCTTTTTCTGATTCTCTTTTTAAAAAATGTCCATGCAATTTTTAAGAACTGTTTTCTGACATTTCGTCATATTCCCTCTCCATATGCTTCCCTCTCCCCAAAATGGTAGGTAATATGAAATAGGTTGATATTCATTATGCTGTGAAATATGACATATAACACACATTAGAGAAAAATTTTATGGAGGAAATAAAGTGAAGAATGGTATGCTTCAATCTTCATTCAGACACCATCAGTTCCTTCTATGATGGTGGATAGCGTTTTCATCATGGGCCCCTTGGAATTGTCCTGGATCCATTCACTATTGATAATAGTTAAGTTATTCACAGTTGATCATCTATACTGTTGTTGCTCTATTACCCTTTCATTATTAATGTAAAAAGAGGAGATGATACACATAAAGAATCTATGCATATTGCATTTTCATGTTTTTTGTTGGTTGTCTTAAACAAAGAATTGATCATTTAGTGACTATACCATTAATAATGAGACAGAAGGCGAAAGAGTGACTCAGGAAAACCTGGCAGCCTTTATCACTTAAGGTTACCTTGGGCAAGCTATTAAACCTCTATTTGCCTCAGTTTCTTCCCCTGTGAAATGATGATAATAATAGCACCTACCTTATAAAATTGTTGTGAGGTTTAAATGATATAATATTTTTTAAACAACAACTATCATAGTGCCTGGCATATAGTAGGTGCTTTATAAATGTTCATTCCTTTCCCTTTCCCTGATGAGGCTTTCTATATTTAGTTAGGCTGGTTGGTATTTGAAGCTATTCTAATGTTTTAGAAACCATGAAAGTTTGAATTCTGCTACTATCCTCTTGAGGAAAACAGTCATCTCTAGTCAATGATGAGAAATCAAAGACTTTTGTGTAGAATTGTGTAGAATTTTTCATCATGGTAGATAGTAGAAGATACTAATAAATAGGCAAAAGTGTAATGATAGTGGTAGGGATAGAAATATAAATTCACTCTCACATAAACTTGATCATGTGTGCACAAATTAGAGATTGCATATATGAAAAACAGAAGATGCAATTGAAATGACCAAACCAAGTATTTATAAAAGGATTTAGAAAAAATGGAATTAAAATAAAAAAGAACAGGAATTATGTTTATTCATGTTTTATCACAATTGATATTGAAATTAACTAAAAATCTGAACATTTTATAATTACATATGCAGTTTTATATCTTCTTCTTGGCAATTCCAATCATAATAAACCTGTGAATTCTCAAATATATATGACCTATAAGCTTTTTATTATAGTCTTCATAGAAAACTTGAATGGATGTTTTTGCATAATCCTCAAACTATGAATTATCAAAAATTACTCATTCCAATGACATAAATGGGCCTGGAATCTAAAAAATTGTTCTGGATATCCTTTTGAACATTTCTAACTAATTACAACCTGAATTGTAGGGTTGAGGGGTATGGGTCAGTCATGTGTATAGATGCAGGACAGTGTTGGTAGTTATGAAAGAAGGCAGGGCTTTGCTTTACTGTTTCAATTTAATCATTCTAGCATGAATTTCCTGCATGCTGTTTCTGAATATAATTTTATTAGATTATAAAAAATTAACTGTTTTAGTCCTGGAGATTTAGCATAGAAGCGAAACTGAGCAGACTATACTTCTTCCTTTAACTAGATCATAGAATTTAAAAAACAATGACTCAAAAACTTCTGTAAATATGATTAAATCCAATTCATATTAATCTCTTCTTGACCTGTGAAAAAATCAGGTGATGTTGATTATTGCTTGGGTACAAAAATATTACTACATATTAATTGTGTATAATATGGGAAAATGAAAAACAAATAATTTTAGGAAGAGTATTGACAGAGAAAGGGGCAGAAAGGGAAGGGGAGGAAAGAGATAGACAGAGAAAGGGAGAGTGGGAGGGTGAGAGATGAGAGGCAGGCAGAGAGTAAAACAAAGAAAAAGGAGGAAGATAGGAGGGAGAGGGAAAAGAAGAGGGAGATAGGATGAATATGAATATTATTAGTAGCCCACCTAAAAGATATTTAGTTACTTTCTACTGTTATCCAGTTGCAAATGGATAAAGAAGGACTGTTTTATTCTGCTAAGTAGATTGATTTATAGGTCAAATTTAATAAACTCAAATAGAGAGGCACCAAAGTATAGTGAATAGAGTAATTGAATTAGAATTCAGGATGAGCTGAATTCAAAACTATCTTAGATATTTGCTAGCTATATGACTGAGTAAATCACTTAATCTTTTTGAGCCTCCTACATATTTCTAAGATCAGAGATTGTGATCTGAATCAGTAAAGGTTGTTTTTATGGTAATGAAATTATAAAATCTTCAACTATAACCCAATGATAGTAAAGGACTAACCAGAGAGTTTTGCAATTCTTGCCCTACATATCTGACCACCATGCAGAAAGTCATAATTTCTGGAATATCATTCACATATTGGCACCATATTCTGGCCCTTGTCCCTTCCTGTGGACCCACCATCATTGTCCTAGAATTTGAATCTTTTTTTTTTTTGCCTAATGTCACTACTTTCTAGATATAATCCACAGGGGATGGGCAAAAGGGTAGTCTCTGTAGTAGGCAATTTTTCACATGTTTCTTTGGCCTACCATCTTTGAGTAGTTTATAATACTGTTCTCTCAATTCTTGCTGATGCCAGCCAAAGTGAGTGATACATCAGTTATAGTTGGTTATTTTTCTTAAGATATTGATGGAATTGAATAAAAGAAGTGAAATCACACTGGTTACTTGAATATTTAGTGAAGCACATTTTAAATGTGTTCTCAAGAGTTGGAAAAATAGATGGCAAAATATAATCTTAAGGATATGTAAATGCTTTTCATTTTTCAACTTAAAGGATTAGGTATGTAATTAGAGTTTATGACAAATCAATTATTTTTAAATATGGTAAGCAGATGTTACATCATAACTAGAGGAAACAGAAGAAAAATTAGATCATTTTACTGGAAACAAATGAACAGATGCAAGGAAGAAAACATAACTAATAAAACAAACAAACATTTAGAGTAAATGATTAGAATTAAACAGAAAAGTGAAATAAGAGTGTCTCAGATTGAGGAGTTTAGGCTAAGCCTTCCTTTTCTCTGATAGTTTTATATTTGATGACTCTTGTGAATAATATGGTGATTATCCATATTTTGCTCTTTGTATTTTCATTCACACTGGGGTGGACTTGCCACCTGCCCAAGATTTCTCTCGGCAATTCAAAATTCAAGGTATACACTCATTGTCCAGAAACCTCAGCAAAACTTGGAATGTGGCCACAGTGGCTGTGTTTGTGGTTACCACATTCTCGGAGATTGGGAACTGCCAAGATAAATTTGGCAGCCATTAGAATAGCTGCTGCCAACATTGGCTTTGAGTCATTTCTGGCCCTATTTATGAACATCTGGTTGAAACAGGAGCCAGGAGTTTGCAATGTTTCCCAACCCCCTCCTCCCCTTCTTTAATACAAATGAGAAAGAAGGAAACACCAAGAGAGATTCTCCCCAACCTGATCTCTCTCTTTCCTCTTAAGGAAAGTCTTGGCCAGGTGTACAGAAAATTGAAAGCAATAAGTTTTTTTTTCTTCATTTAGAAATATGTACAGCAATACCTTTTGCCCTTTTCTCCCACTCATATCCCCTCTGAGTTATAGTTTTGAAATATTCTTCTTCCCATACATATTCTAGTTTGCCTCAAGGGCTCTTATCACCTTGCCAATACTCATCCACTCAAACAACACTATATCTTCAGATGTTTTGGATCAATGCTTTCTAGACAACTATATGTTATTTTGACCCTATAGGAACCTAGTAGTTTAGAAGATAACTGGTAGCTGACACTTAGAAATTCCAGAATAATGTATTAATTTCATTATGAGTATACAGAATTTTGATCTAATTCTTTAAGTTTAACCTCAATTCTGTGGACCTTGAGTACTTCTGTCTTCAAGTTCTACTATATGTACAGAAGATAGCTGAGAAAAAACCAGATAAGACATGAGGTGAGAATGTTAAGGTCACTGTAGAATAATTTTGGTTTGAGGCTAGATTACAGAAGTGCTTTGAAATAACATATAAGTAGAGTTCACCAAAGCTGAAATATTAGACAACAGAAGGTGCTTTGATGCAAAGAAAAGCCATTTCATGTTAAAATAAGAATTAATGAAACTTATAAATACTTCAAAACCATAACTTTGGAAAATCATTTTACTTAAAAATAGAATTCTAGTTTTAAAGATAACATTTGCCATTTATTGCATAGATGCAGAGGTCTCTGGGATAAAGAGTATGAATTGCTTCCCAATTGTTAAGTTATTTTTACAAGGCAATGAATTAAAGTAAAAATCCTTTAATAAATACCTACTATGTGCCTTATGTTAGGCACTGAAGAAAGGCATAAATAGCCCTTGTTCCCAAGGAGTCATAATCTAATGAGGGAAAACCAAGAGCAAACAACTCTGTACAAACAATGAGTTGGAAGTCAGCTCAGAGGAAAGACACTAGACTTTAAGGACCTGGAAAGGTTTCCTCAGAGGAGGAGAACTTTAAGTGAGATTTTATGGAAACAAAATCAAGGAGATAGAGATAAGGAGAGAATATGAATCAATGAAAATGAGTGAAGTGGAGAGATGAAATGACATATGCAGAAGGGCTTTGGGGTACAGAAGAAGACTAGAAGGGTAGTGAGGAGTTAGGATGTGAAGTCATACAAAGGATTTCACATATGTGTGACAAATACAACATTTACTGAGGCTCCACAGCAGAGAGACATATTGCTACTAGTACTACTTGTACTTATATGCCTTTCCCTTAATTTCTTTTTATTTCTTACCTAGAACAAGTCCTTTTTTCTTTTTCTCTTTCAGAACCTGCTCCCAAAGCTTTTTTTGTAGTCTGAAACATTTAACATCAAATATGGGAGACAATGACATATAAGATTTTATATTCTTAACTGAAAACCCAGATTCTTCCCCAGATGTGCTAAGTCAACAAGCACAGAGCTTCTTTCAAAGTAGACTATCATTTGGGGAAAAAAGAGTTTAATTAAATTTAAGGAACAAAAACACCTCAGTGATCTTTCTTTTTTGATTTTGCCTATAGGAAACACAGATACACATAGGTATAGACATAAATGCTGAAACCCATCAAGTATACTATTGATATAATTCTATATGCCTCTAACACTTTACTTTTAAATTTTATATATATTCTTTATTCATCTATATTCATTCTTGTAGAAGTCAGCATCATATGTATTCTATTGGGAGAAGGTTCTGGAAGAAAGAATAGAAAAAGAGAAAAGGTCTTAACCTAAATAAGAAATAGAGGAAATTAAGGAAAAGACATAAAAGTACAAAAATACCTATAACAGTTTGTTTTTTTTTTTGTAGTGGCAAAGAATTGAGGGGATACCCATCAATTAAGTGATGACTATAATGGTTAAAAAAGGGGTTTCCAAATTATAATAATTAAAAGGTTACCATATTATAATAATTAAAATTAAATTATGAGGCTGATAGTAACTTTATTACATCAAAGTAGCAACAGTAAAGAGAGGGAAATGTAAGAAAGAAGTAGGGAGCAGTTTAGCTAAATACCCTAACTGCTGTTCTATGGAATGAAGTTCCTCTCCAACAAAGTCCCAGTCTCTAGCCAGAAGTCCAAGAGAGTCTCTTCAGCAAGAGTCACCAGACTATGCATCTCCCTTCAGCAAGAGTCACCAGTGCAGTAGTGTCTCCAGCAAAAGTGTCACCAAAGCAAGAATGTGTGTCTGAATCCAAATGTCAATCCCAATGGGAATCTGATTGTCCTTTCAGCAAGAGCCACCAGTGCCAGAGACAGAGAGAGAATCTCCCTTCAGAATCCAAATGGAAATTATAATGAGTTCCAGTTCCTTGGTCTCACCTTTATAAGCTGTTTTCTCCACCCATCAGTTTTACCACATCACATCTCAGGAACCAATCATAGTTCCTTAATTTGTCTGGCACCACCCAGGAGGGCAGTGCCTGTGGGATCAATTTCCTGCCTCTGAGTGTGTTAACTTCCTTTCACTGTGAGTGTGTGTATCCTTGCACATCTTAAATGATGTCCAACTCCCTGACTGATTAAATTAAGAGGGAGGGGAATTCCAAGTCCCTTATTGATTTAAATTAAAACAAAGGGAGATGAATTCCTTTCTCACAGACTAAACAAGTTGTGATGTATGATTGTGATGGAGTACTATTGTGTTTTAAGAAATGACAAGGGAGATGTGTTCAGAAAAATGTAGGAAGACTTATATGAACTTATGGAAAACAAACAGAATGCAGAGAACATTGCATACAGAAATAGTAATATTGAAATAATGACCAACTCTTAAAGATTTAGATACCCTGTTCAATACAATGATCCATTACAATTCAGAAAATGCTATGTACTTCCAGAGAGAGAACTGATTAACTCTGAGAGCCAATTAAAGCCTTTTTTTTAAACTTTCTCTCTCTCTCTCTCTCTCTCTCTCTCTCTCTCTCTCTCTCTCTCTCTCTCTCTCTCTCTCTCTCTCTCTCTCTCTCTCTTCTCCCCTTTCCCCATGGCTAATATGGAAATATTAACATGATTCTAAATGTGTAATGGTTATCATTTTGCATGTCTCATCAATGAGTGGGGAAGAGACTTGTGGAAGGGATAAAATTTGGATCTTGAAATTTTAGAAGTGTTAAAAAAAGGATATAGGAAGAAATGGTGAAGGCAATTTCGAGTGGTTTAGGTTTGTAAGGAGAACAGAGACTGAAATATAGGGAAAAGCAATTTGATAAAGTTTGATGATAAAATGAAGAATAATTTGAACTTAAAAAAAAAGAAGGAAGAAAAGGATTAAGGTATAAGGACTCAAGAAAAAGACTCAAGTGAAAAGAAAAATAGGTTATGCAATTATAGTTTTAAAGTGGAAAGTATCTCAGAGACCATGAGAAAACTGAGTTCTAGGTAGTAGCTGCAAGTTTTCAGAGCTTATATACAAGCAGGAAGAATCAGAGGAAGAATTTGAACCCTGGTCCTCTGAAGGTCCACCTGTAGTGTCCGGTGGTAAAAATTAAACATTAACATATGAATCTACTATCTTATCAGTAGCATTTTTTCAAGTATATAACCATATCTGGTTTTGTTATATAAGAAAAGTGATATATACAATTTAGAGTTTTCAAACCTGTTAGCTATAATGTAAATAGTCATTAAAAAAAGATGAAATTATTAAGCAACATTATATGTTACATAATCTATTTCACTTGGTGATCTCATCATTTCCCTTGGTTTTAATTATTTCTATGTTGATGATTCTTAAATCTAATGACCTAATTATTCAGCTGTAACCTTTCTGCTAGCCTTCAGTTTTGAATATACAACTCTCTGTTGGACATCTCAAACTGAATATTCTATAGATATCTTAAACCTGATATTATCAAAACTGAACTCATTTTATTTTCTCCTAAAATTCTCCCATCTTTCTAACTTCTCTTTTAAAAGTGAGGGTATCACAAGTCCAGCCTCACAATTTCAACATCATACTTGACTCCTAACATGTTTTCAAGCTCTATATCTAATTGTTTAATAAAAGCTTGTTGATTTTTACCATATTTAAAATGTCTTACTTATGCCCCCCCCCTTTTTTTTCCTTTCACACTTCTACCATTCTGGGGCAGGTCCTCATTATCTTATTATTGTAGTAACCAGCTGGTTGTTCTTTTGGTCACAAGCATTTTCCTTTACAATTCATTTTCCACTTGACTGTTAAAGTGTTCTTCCTAAGGACTTCCTCTGGCCATGTCACACCCTCACTCTCACTCATTGATTTCAGTTTAAACTCTCCTGGCTCCCCATCACCTCCAGCATATTTGAATATAAAATCCCACTTGGTTTTAAAAGCTCTTATTAACTTCCTCTCCTTCTTCCTCTTGAACCTCCCTAGTTTTCTTAAAGCTTACATTTCCCCATGTAATCTGTGATCTGATCATACTGATCTCCTCATTGTTTCTCTTGGATGCTCTATTTTCCTACTTCAGGCCTATCCCTCAATTCTGGAATTTTCTTCCTCTTCCTCTGAACCTTTAAGCTTCCCTAATTTCCTTTAAATGCCTGCTAAACTTCTCCCTTCTACAGGAAGTCTTTCATTATTCTTCTTAATGCTAGTGTCTTCCTTCTGTTGATTATTTCCAATTTATTGAACATATCGCTTGCTTGCACAAAATTGTCTCAATGTTGTCTCTCCTGTTAAGATGTAACTTCTTGAGAGCAAGGACTATCCTTTACGTTACTTTGTGTCTCCAGGGATTTAGCACCGTTCCTGTTATGTAGTAGATGTTTAATAAATGTTTATTGATTGACTGACAATGAAAGCAGCAGTAGATTTAAAATCAGAAAACCTAGGCTTGTTTCCTGGTTCTGCTGTCTACTACTTCTGTGACCAGTGATTCTGACTGAGTCTCAGGTTCATCATCTATAAAATGAGCAGTCTAAATTTAGATATCTTACAAAGCCTCTTTTGCCTCCAAATCTATGATTTTATTATACTACATTTTATTAATGGAAGGGGTTCATATGCATATGGTGGAACAGACTATCTGGAAAATTATCTGAGTGAGGTAGAATTATATAGGAATCACCATTTTTCAGTAACAACTCAAAAAAGTTCCATGAAGAAATATTTTGCAGGTAATTTATAATTCAATTCAAGAAACTTTTATTAAGTGTCTATGATATACGCGTTACAATGCTGGGCACCATGGATACAAAGACAAAAATGAAAAATTTCCTGAACTCAAGAAGTTTATATTTTCTCTGGAGTTATAATAAATATATTATAAATAAATAAATATAATGAATATAATATAATGTATAGATAAGATAATATAAAATAATTTCAAGAGGGTGAAAACACTAACTAGGGAAATTAGAAGAGACTTTGAGTGTTTATGCCTGACATATATCCTGAAGGAAGCTAGGGAGTCTATGAGGGAGAAATGAGGAAGGAGGGTATTCCATGACTTTTTTAAAGTAGAAAGAACAGTGATAGAATATTGTCTCTGGAAAATGAAAAGAGGCCAGTTTGACTGGAAAGTTCAGTGTTTGAAAGGAATTTTTTGGAAATGTCTGAGAAACTAGGGAAGAACCTGATTGTGGGAACTTCAGATGCCAGGATAAGGTCTTAGAGGCAATAGGAAAATGATGGTGCTTTTTGAGCATAGGAATGTTATTTCAGAATAGAGAATTTTATTTTGGCATTTTAGAGGAGCACTAATTAAGAGGTGGGAAAGACTCAAAATAGGGATATCAATGTTAAACTACTCAAGTTTTCAGGGAGAAAGGCATTGAGGTCTTTAACAAAAGGTATAAATGTGTATGTGGATAGAAGGAAACATCTGTGAGAGATGTTATAGATGTAGTTACAGGAAGAATTTTTGGATATGAGTTATAAAAGAAAGAAGTCAAAGATGAATTAGGTCTTGAATCTTAATGACTAAATGGATGGAGCTGCCCTCAATAGAATTGAGAAGGTTTGGAGAATAGGTAGGGTTTTAAGCATAAAAAAGGGTTCTGTATTGGACATAATTTTTTAAATTAAATGTTTAGTTTTTTTTTTTTAAGATTACACAGGGATACAAACTTCAGTAATCATTTTCTGATATGTTAAGATCCATGTTCTCTCCCACCCTTCATCCTTTCTATGCCCAAGAAAGTAGGTAATATGATATGAGCTACGTGTGTTATTATGTAATACATATAAATGGCATACTTCAACCTGAATTCAGACTCCATAAGTTCCTTTTAGTAAATAGCTTTATCTTATGATTCTTTGGAGTTGTCTTGGATTCTTCCATTGTTGGTAATAATAGTCATTCACAATTGATCATTGAACTTTATTGGAATTACTATATACCTAAGTTCTTTTGGTTCTGCTCTCTTCAGTTTGTATCACTTCGTAGTAATCTTTCCCAAGGACATGTTAATTTTTAAGGTATTAAATTTCATTTTATTTTCTCCAATTACATGTGAAAACAGTTTCCAACATTTTTCAAAGAATATTGAGTCTCAGATTCTCTCTATCCCTCTCTCTCTACCCACAAAGCCCCACCAGTACAATCATGTAAAACATTTTTCCATATTCTAAATCCTCTTGTGGAAGTAAATTCAAATTAAAAAACATTAAGAAAATGTTAAAAAAAGTTTGCCTTAGTCTGGTTTTCTCTTCAGCACAATTTTGTATGTATGTATGTATTTTTTCTATTTAACCAATTATGCTTTTTAGGAAGTTCCTTTTTTCTTTAGATTTTCATGCCTTTTTTTAAACCAATGGGGTTATTCTGTTTTTTAAGACATTAATTTCAATATTTTTTGTTCCTACTTTATCAAGCTGTTGACTTTTTCCCATGAGTTTCCTATATCACTCTCATTTCTTTTCCCAATTTTTCTTCTACTTCTATTTGATTTTTAAAATCTTTTTTAAGTTTATTCATTAATTCTTCTTGGGCTTAGAGCAATTAATGTTTTTCTTGGAGGCTTTGGAAGCAACAGTATTGACTTTGTTGTCTTTTTTGGAGTTTGAGTCTGCCTTGTTACCAGAATGACTTTCTATGTTGAGTTTCTTTTGTTGTTGTTGTTTGATCATTTCCCTGCCTTTTTTTTTTCTCTTAAAAAAAAAATAACTGTTATAAGTTTGGCTCTGTAATTGTGGTGAAGGGAGCACTTTTCTAACCTTCAGTTTGTTTGTTCAGTTGCCTCCAGAGCTGGCACTGCTTTCAGTTCTTCCAAGGTGGTTTGATCTAAGGAAAGCTGTGTTTAATACTCTCAGGGCTTGTGCTCTGCTCTATGAATAATCTCAAGAACTCTTTTACCCTTGGAACTGTTACCAGGGTCCCCTGCTCCTCTGTGGCTACACATGCTGGTGGGTGCTGGTGTTATTCCTCGCCCCAGAACTGTGCCCCAGGGCTGCAACCTGGTCATGTGTATAGGCAACACACAAGAGTTGTGCACCCAGAGCCAGCAAAGGGACCCCTGAAATCTTTTGAGCAGTCGTCTGACCTCTTCCCCACCTCTGGAAGCCTTGGCTACTGCCTCAGCTGTGCCCAAGGTCTTTTGCCCCAGTGGTGCCTGCCATGGCCAGTGCTTTGTGCTCCACCTGCACCCTAGTGCACTAGATCCTTGTGCCAGCCTTCTAAGTTGTTTTGGACTGAAAATTATTTCACCCTGTCTTTTTGTGGTTATGCTGCTCCAGAATTCATTTTGATGTATTATATCACTGCTTTTTAGAGGCTAATTTGGTAGGAATCACATAGACCCTGTACTTCTTCTGCCCTCTTGGCTAAGTTCCTTCAGCTGTGTTTATTTTTCAATGAAAATACAGTATTCAAAAGTATAATGTGCATTATATGGCTTTTGATGCAGGAGTGGGACTAGAACTCAGGAAAGACATGAGCATGTAGATATGATAATTATCTTCAGAGAGATGACAAATGAGCTTATAGGATCTGATGAGACCACCTAGAAAAATTGTATATATAGAGAAAAGGGAGCATGTAGCTTGTGTGAGAATGACATAAATAATGATCTAGCAAAGGAGACTGGAAAGCAACAGGCAGGAGGGGAAAGAGGAGAGAGTAGCAAAACAAGAGCCAAGGGAGGGAGACTATAGCAGAGGCAAGATATGGTGGACAGTGTCATAAACTGTAGAGAGGTCAGAGACTTCCTTAGATTTATCACTTAAGAGATTATTGGTAACCATGGAGAAAGCAGTTTCAGATGAGCAGGGGGTCACAAGCACAGTAGCAAAGGGTTGAGAAGTTAGTGGGACTTAAGGAAATAGAAGCAATGAGTTCAAATGACTTTTTTCTAGGCTGTGAAAGAGAAGAAATAGAGAGTAGAAAATATGTGTGAACCAAACAGTTCACTGAAGGGAAAAGTCTTTGCCTTACTGTGGTACTGCAGGAATAGGAAGAAGCCTCAAGCTCAAAAGAAAGGGCTGTGAAGGGGTTCGGTGATAATTAAAGATTCATTCCTTTAAAAAATTGTTAGATTTGGCTTACTTGAAATTCAAAGTTAGCAACAAAGCTTTCAAAACTTCATTATTATTAACTTGACATGTTTCCAAAGTCAGGGGAGGAAATATTTCAGCATCTTATCTAGTTGCAGGCATTATGGTAGTAAACTTCATGTAACTAAATATTCTGATTTCAATACTCTGATAGTAGAATATATTACCTAAATAATATGGTTTGTTGATGGCATTCACACTAGTTCATAGGAATTGCATATTTTCCTTTATCATTTCTTATAGCACAGTAAGAATGAATTTCATGTGCTGCAATTTGTTTATCTATTCTCTAATAGATGAGCATCTGCTTTGTTTCCAATTCTTTGCTGCCACAAGAAACTGTTATAAATATTTTTGTATATATAAAGACGATCTCACTAATGTTTTCCTTGGAGGTCTAGTAACAAAATCTCTAGTTCAAAAGGTAGGGATATTTTATTTTATTTTCAAAATGTCAAATAGCTTTCCCAAATAGCTGTATTATGTTTGCTCCTCCAATAATAATTTAATGTTTTTATTCCACAACACCTCTGTCATCAACTATTGCCAATTTTTGTCTATTTTTTTTGCTCATTTTCAAGGTATAAGGGAAAAATCACAGGATTATTTTGATTTACATTTTTCTTGTTATTAGTGATTAGGAGCATTTTTTCATGTGAAAGTATTCTCATATGAGAATAATTTTCAATTCTTTTGAGAACCACTTGTTCTTATCCTTTGATCACTTATTTATTGGGGAATGACCATTAATCTTAAATATAGATATTGTTTACATATATTAATACATAAACATCATCAGAGAAATTTGATACAAAGATTTTTTCCCTATTATACTACTTCTTTTTTTTATCATAGGTGCATTAATTTCATTGGTGCAGAAGTTTTTTGGTTTCTATAATCAGTTATTTATTTTATCTTTTACAATTACCTCTATCTTTTGTTTGGTTAAGAACATATCTCCTACTCATATCTTTGAGAAGGAAATGATCTGTTTCTCTTCTAAATTTTTTTTTAGTATTATCCTAAATATTAAGGTCATGAGTCAATTTTGGAATTTATATTTTGGAATATTCTATAAAGTCTTGTTCTAGGACTAATTTCTACCAAACTGCCTTCTACTTGTTCTCAGCAGTTTTTATCTAGTAAGGAATATTTCCTAGGCAATTTGTTTTCTATTTTGCCAAATATAGGATTATTAAGTTCTATTGTTGCTAATTCTCTTTTGTCTTGTTGTTTCTAATGGTTTATCTCTTTTAAACCAGTTCAAAGTGGTTTAGATATTTGCTGCTTTATAATATAATTTGAAGTCTGGAAATGCTTTATTTTTATTACTTTTTATTATCTTCATAGATATTTTAATTTTTCATAATGAATTTTGTTATTATTTGGTCATTTCACTAGGATCTCACTGTTTTCTATCTTCAGTCCTATAGGTAATTTCATCTGGCCAATATTGAGCCACATAGTCATTTCAAATGAACAAAATGAACAAAATAAAGCCAAAATAATTCAGTGTAATGCACTTTTCAGAGTAGAGTTGTCTTAGAAAATAAAGCCCTATGAGCAAGCAGATATCCCTTAGAAATAAGAAACTGAGAAATTATATGAACTTTTAAAGATTCACATATCCCATGAGTTGATGATTGTCGATGATGATACCTTTACAAACTCTCTTCCTTTTTAATTTTTTAAAAAAGTTTTTCATAATCACCACCCTGGAATACTTTAGTTCCTCAGCACCTCTTACTTGGACTACTATATACAATTGACTCCTAAACAGTCTACTTGTCTAAAATATCTTCCCTGTCCAATTCACAGAGCTGATCATATTACTTTCCTGCTCAGCCAATTACAGTGACTCTTTGCTGTTTCTAGAAATCAGAAAAATAAATAAAACAAAATGAAACAAAACAAAAACCTGTTTTATATTTAAAGCCTCTTATAATCCAGCTACTCCACATTTATTTTATGTTACTTTGTCTTATACTTTTAATCCCCAGCAAAACTAGGCTTATTAGCTTTTTTCCTACCTGATTTTCCATTTCTTTTCTCAATGCCTGAAACTCATTCCCTTCTCAACTTTCTTCTGAGAATTTTTAGTCTCCTTTAAAGTTCAGTTCAAATATCATCTCTTATATGAAGTTTTTTTTCTGATGCCATCCTTCTTCTAATGCTAATGTCCACCTCTATCCCAGTCTTAATTTTTGGCTTTTGTTGTGGCTGAGGAAACAGTACCCTCAACCTCCCCAACCCCCAGGCTAAAATCTTGGGTTTATTTTGTATATATTTTATACTTATATATCTGTATGTCTCTCCTATAGAATACAAAATCCTTATGGTCAGGGACTGTTTAACCCCCCTTTTATTTCTAGTGTCTTGTCTAATGCCTGGAACAAAATTGTTGCTTGATAAATGTTTGCTAACTGGTTAGGTGATTAAGGGCTTTAGACCACCATTTAAGAATCTATTAAAGATATTTGTTAGGTGATAGTCCTAAAACAATTAATAAAATATTGGAGGAAACAATTTCTTATTGACCCTTTGGATTAAGCCTACACTGGATACAAACATATAAATCTGGAAAATATTATTAAAAAAAAACCCTCAGTCCTTAGCTCTGAACATGGTACTTTCTCGGGCTCCCAGTTATTTTATTCTTGTTCCAGGTTTCCAGTAGCACAACTTCTGGCTGCCAGTTGTTCTTTCCTGGCCTAGTCTCCACTCTATCCTTTTCCTGGCCCAGTTTTCAGTTGTGCTGTTCTTGGCTGCCAGTTGCTTGTTTCTTGCCCAATTTCCCCAGGCAGCCACCTTTGTTTTACATCTCCTGCCACCAACCCCTGATGAGATTTCATTCATCCTTTTAAAACTGGGTGTATTAAAAGCTGCTGACTTCTGCAAAGGCTTTTTGGGGATGTATTTTTTCAAAAATAAACATTCTTTCTCTTCCTTTTTCATTTTCTCTTCCTCAGAGAAGAGAGAATACAATTAGATAATTTATTTAAAACAACCATAGGCCCTATAAGTTCTCTACTACTAGCTGTTAATAATTGACAGCAAATGTAAGAGGTTTGCAAAGCTATAATTATCATTATTATGATTTCTAATAATAGTAGTAGGTGCTGAACTAGGAAATAAAACTAGAAAATCATAGAGATGTAGTCCTAATACCTAGACCAGAGAAACTTGGGGCTTATGAAACAAGTTAAGGAATTTGGGGCTGCTGCCAGATTACTTGCCTTTATTATTCAAAATCCATTTAATAAGATTACACTGTAGTTTCAGTTTTGCTTTAAATGTAACTGACAGTAATTAGAAAGGAACTAGTAAAAGTAGTCTTATGTTGTAGTTAGAAAATTACTGACCTCTTGAGTGAAAAGTTAGAGCACTATCAGAATTGGATTACACTCTGGACAGGAACAGTAATGCCTCAAATCCATTTAGCACATCTTATACGCCCCTCTGACCCATCAAAGATAATATCTTGTTTTCTTAATGGCTTGATGAACCTGCAGTGCCCATTGGCCTGAGGGCCTTCAGCCTTGCTCTATACACAAATTATATAAGATATCAGATAACAGTCAATTGAAAAAATAATACACAAACTATCCTTGGGTAAAAGTGAAATACTGATTGCCTGCAGTTTTTCTTTTCAATGTGAAGATTGAGGCAAATATTGAAAATATGGAGATAAATAAGTCTTCACAGTGAAAGGGAGAGCCAAAAAGAGTGCCTTCTGTGTAATCAAGGAATGTTGATGCTGTGGATGCTCTTAGCAAAGAATCAATTCAATTCCCTTATTTTATTTTATAGAGGGGAAATTGTGATCCAGAGTAGATCAACAGCATTCCCCAAGTTATCCAGCTGGCAAATGGCAGAACTGAGACTGAAATAAATTCCTATCTTTCAGTGAAGCATTTTTTCCCAACCTACCATGCTTTATACTCCATTGAAAATATAGGGAAAAGGTGGCAAAAATATATTTCCCCTTCTTCTGTTTTAAAAAGTTTATTAAAAGAGAAAAAAGGGAAACAACCTTTTAAAGTTATCTTTACCTGTCATTATTCCATTGTTTGATCCTTTCTTAGAATAAAGTTGATAGACATATTCAACTACTCAAGCAGAAATGTGAGATTATTGAAGATCTAGTCTCATAATCACCTCTTGTGTAATTCGCAGTTGACAATTTATAAACTTCTATTTTTCACAAAGATTGTTCAAGGGTTATGAGATGTCACTACCTCTATCCCTAGTAATTTCATATTAACAACTGAGTCTTCAGAGGTATGAAATAGTCATGAAAAGGCCAGATTTTGGTCCCAATTTTGGTCATTGGATTGAAAGGAAGGTTTTCCATTGTAAAATGAGGGTAAATTCCACTTTTTAATACTTTCGTCCTGAGTAAATAGCATGAAACACATCTGGGAAGATAATTTCATGTTCAGTTAGTGAGGATCAGTTTCCTTTCATTCCAAAATGACTTCTTGAAGATCTTGCAATAAGAGACTGCATCATTCTAAAATATTTACAACAGATCACTTTGTGGTGGCAAAGAATTGGAAACTGAGGGTGCCCATCAATTGGGGGATGACTGAACAAATTGTGGTATATGACTATGATGGAATACTATATAGCATCATGAGAAATGATGAACAAACTGATTTAAAAAAAACTTGGAAAGAAATATATAAGATAATGAACAGTGAAATGAGTAGAACTAGGGGAACATTATACACAGTTACAGAATTAACGCTAGAAGAATAAACTCTGAATGTTACCTCCATAAAGTGAAAAAGAAAGGTAAAATATGAAAGATTTGCTCTGAGGATATCTTTTGTGATGTGGGCATGGGCAGAACACTTGTAGATGGAATTTATTATGTAGATATGAAGAAAAGCTAGCTAAACATATATGAAATTTGTGATTTTATCTGTGTACTATGCTTGTTTACTTTGGTTTTGTAAAATTTTGAATAATAATAATAATAATACAAGATATTGCATCATTCTTGGTAAGAGAGCTTTGAATTTTAGTCACTGACAATATGCAGAGAAGCATGTCACTTGGATTGACCAAGATACTGCATACAGGGTTTAAAGATGAAGATTTTCTGTCACTTCTCTCTTCCATCTTATCTTTTTTATTCAAGTTGACATTTAGAAAGTAATACTCTTTGGTATTTTTTTCTTCCTTTCTATCTTGTGAGCCTGCCCTCAGGACCTTTTGCCTCTGTGTAACCTAAAAAGTTTGTGCATCCTGCCCTCACTGTCACCTCAGTTTAGAATTATCTAACTAAGGTATACTTGGATTTTCATCATTTCTCTTTTTCCTTATCTCTTTGCCCCCTTTTTCTAAAACATGAGAAAATCATATGGTCTTTGTGTAACTGGGTCCTGCTGAATCTAGGACAGGTATCAGTGGTATTATAATTCCATATTATTTCCTGGAACAAAACTGTATATCATATATTTAGAACTATTGTTAAAGATAAGAGTGGCAGCATGGTGTACAGAATAGAGTTAGATTTGGAATCAGGAAGATGAGGCCAACTAAAATAGCTTCTTCTACTTTCTTTCCTGCTACTTCCTTCTTTATCTGTTAAAAGTCAGCTTCTGGCCTTATCATTCCACCAAAGCTTCCCTCCCCAAAATTAGCAATAATCTTTATTTCCATTTCCAGTGACCTTTTTTTCTATCTTTATTCTCCTTGAACTCTCTGTAGTCTTTGACACTATTAATCACTTTTTACTCCTTGATTCTTTCTTTTCCCTAGGTTTTCAAAACACCACTCTCTATTGCTTCTCATCTTACTTATCTGACTATTCCTCCTCTTCTTTGCTAGATCTCCTTTCAGATTATTCCTTCTTCAACAAATTTGCTAAGAAAAAGCTCCACAGCCAGATGGATTCATAAATAAATTACAACAAACATTTAAAAAACAAGTAATCACAGTATTATGTAAATTATTTAAAAAAATAACCAAGGAAGGAACTCATCATATTCTTTACATGAAGCAAATATGGTGTTGATACCTAAACCAGGAAGAGAAAAAACAGAGAAAGAAAACTTTAAATCAATTTCCTGAGTGAATACTGATGCAAAATTTTTAATAAAATGCTAGAAAGAAAATTATAGCAATATATCACAAAGCTCAATATATCACTATGACCAGATGGGTTTTATACCAAATCATGTCTTACAACTAGAGGTTTCCCTTAGGGTTCTAGCTTGGATCTTCTTTCCTTCTCCCTCTATAATATTTCACTTGGCAATCTCAACAGCTCTTACAAACTCAATTACCGTCTCTATGTAGATGATTCTCATATCCTACTTATTCTGCCTCCAACTCTCTGCTGACTTCTTATCTTCCTTCTTCAATTGCCTTTCACATATTTATAACTGAATATCTACTAGATATCTTAAACTCAGTATTTTTCAAACAGAACTCATCTTATCCTCTAACCTATTTCACTATTTAGCCCTATGCTTGCCTATATTTGTTGCCTTGCTTGCCTTGCTTTGCCTATATTAGTTATCATGTTGTCTGCCCCAAAATTAGATTTTGATCTCCTCAAGAGCAGGGACTGTCTTTTGCCCCTCTTGTATCCCTAATGTTTGGTACAGTGACTGGCACATAGTAGAATCTTAATGGGCATTTATTATAATAACAGTAAAACTATTTGTAATTATTTTGAAATTAAGATTATGATTACATAATAATAATAATTATTATTAAAAGTAACCACATAACTCCGGACAAACCTCTAGTAACTTCTTTGAGCAGTAGTAATTCCCTAAAATTTAACTATTAAGCTAGGTACAGATGAACTAGGTATTTGTGGAAGGAATTTCTACAGCGATTCATATAGACAGTTACTGAGGATTATAGTTTTAGATATAGGAATCAATTTTGATAGATTTTTATGGTCATTATTCATCCATCAATTCAATGAGAGTTCATGTGATTCATTTTCCTTTTCCAAAGTAATATTGACTCTTTGAGTCATTCAGTTTTATAGATACTGAAAGTGCTTTAGATATAACCAGTCCCTAATGATTGTACAAAAACTGAATTCCAATATATTTGTGATTTGGAAGAATCAATACCTGGTACAGAAGCTTAGGAAATTCTCCCCCTTCTTCTCAGAAATCTGGTTAATAATGCTAGTACCAACATTAGTTGAAGTCACCGGAACACTCAAGAGTAAGTCCACTTTGCATGCTGACCTAGTCTAGTAAGTAGAAAGCTAGAGACAAATCACTGCTTTTATAAGTCATTTGGTACTTATAACTCTTAGGTCTTTTGAACTATTTTATTAAAAATGTTCCTCCAATGTCAAATTAGTTGAGCTGATATTTATCCTATACTTGAACAAAAAAATCCCCAAAGATACAAGAAAACCCCTAAAATGCTCTTATGGATCCCCTTACTCATAGATAAGTCATAGGATTACAGATCTACTCTCTATCATTTGTTCTCTATTCCACTGGTAGCTGAGTGTATCTACATAGACCCAGTATCTAAACAAAATCAGTGAAATCATACAACTGCTTCCAAATATTTCAGTTTCTGGGATTAATCTAGAGATATATCGAGTGAAAGTGATTAATCTATCTTGCATTTAAAGCTCCAGTGTTGTAGAATCTCATGGCTCAAAATAAATCAATTACTCTTTGAAAGATATTTAGCCTTTTAGTTTTTATATTTTTATCCAGAAAAAATAAGGAAAAGTAGGCATTATAATCATGCTTTCTCAAATCTTTCTTTTTCCTCATATAACACTACACTGATTATACACTGATAGGATGTATCTACATATGTATGTAAATCTATCTATCTATCTATCTATCTATCTATCTATCTATCTATCTATCTATCTATCTATCTATCTAATTAAAAGGAAGGAAACCAGAGACAGTTAAATGAAAAACATTCCAAGGGATATGTGAGAATCCCTAAAGTGCCCAATGAAAGTTCTTCTGATGAAACTTCCATCTCCCATAGGTAAAGCATCAAGATCAAGAGTGGGAGAAAAATTTAGAGATTATCTAGTCCAACCCCTTTTTATACAAGAGCAAATTTAGAGAGAGGTTAAGTGATTTGCCTGAGATCACTCAGGTATTAAGTGATAGAACCTGGATATGAACCCAAAATATCTAAATACCAATCCAATATTCTTTCCATGATACTCAGTCTTTCATGTCCTTCCTTGCCCTGTTTCTTCATGTTAGATGATTAACATCAAACAGAATTTTCTCTTCCTCTCTCTAAGTTTAATATGGCTGACATTCCAGACAAGATAAGTACATTGTCTTGATTGTTTTGCATTGTTTTTGGGCAAATTTATTGGGCAAAATGAAGACAAAAACCTCTATTATCTTTCCTCTTTCACCTGTCCATCACTTTTCTCTTGTATAATTTTGCACTCCATTTGCTCACCCTTCTCTAGTTCCTTCAGTCACCAGTCCCACCTATTGCTATGCATACCTTGTACCTGATATTGCATTTAGTTTCTCAGTAACTCAAAGGGAAGAAGGAAGGTGATATACATTTCTATAATACTAAAAATGTTTGAAACCTCTGTAAATTATACAAGATGCTGCATATAACATTCTTTTAAAATACATTTGTATTTAGTACAAGATATACAGCATACATTACAGGGATCCCCAAACTATGGCACTTGGGCCACATGTGGCCCCCTGAGGCCATGTATCCAGCCCCCACCACACTTCCAGAAGGGTCACCTCTTTCATTGGTTTTCAGTGAGAGGAGCACATATGGCGGCACTGCAAAGTGCAGAGTCACTCATGTACAGTACTACTTCCAGTGACATAATCCTTTGTATGGTGCCTTAGAATGAGGCACAACGCAAAGGATTATGTGGCTGCAAAATGGAAGCCATCAGCATGGTGACCTGGGGGAGGGGATTCCGCACTGTGTATACCGCTGCCTGGTTAGGGTTAGGATTAGGGTTAGAGTTAGGGTTAGGGTTAGGTTTTTATAGTCTGGCCCTCCAATGGTCTGAGGGACAGTGAACTGTACATAGTAGTTTTTCAGTATTTTCCCTAAACTATCTAGTGGTAATGAAAATTTTGCCATGATAAATTCATGAATGCTGATAAAAGAGGAGGAGAATACCTGAGTTATGGCCAGCTGCAGGTAGCCAGTTTTAGATAGAAACTTATTTTCTCTTTTCTCCCTCCCTCCTTTTAAAACATTGATATCTATCTCAAAGAATACATAATTTGGTGGTTTTTAGAGATTCTATCCAGGAACAGCTGCTCAGCTATTGTATGAATAATATATTTTTAAATAAATAAGTCATGGAAACAATAATATGAACAGACATATGTTGAAAAGATAGATATCTTTATATGAGAAGTCACTATAGTAGGTGGTATTGGAAAGGCTACTTTATTAATTCATTAGCCTCAATAGGGATATTCCCCTTTCTCACTCCCATTATTTAAAAGTGAAACTATAATATTGATTTTTAAAAAGATTGATAACACTTCCAAAAGATCCACACCCTATAGACCTCTCCCTTGTAACAAAGATGTATAGTTAAATAAAACAAATTTTAAAAACCATGCCTATGTCTGACAATATATTACATTATTCTTTCAGTGATGCAACTTGACATAGAAGATGGGTTATGCTCTTTAAAAGATAAACAGAGGAACTATGTTCTTATATATAAAGACACAAATGAAACATTCCTTGTTCTCAAGAGCCTTACAGTCCTCTTTCTTCCTGGTTTACATGGTGCTTTTTAATTTTATTTTTCTTGTGAAGTTAACAAACAAATAGAATGAGAATTGGCAAATGTATAGTAAAGAAAATTAGAATAATAAAAGAAACATCAGATTGCCCTGATATACAACTCATTTTTCTCTTCTAAGTATGTAATAAGATAAATTTATAGTTTTCAAAGATAACTTGCTTGTCTGGATTACCCTGTGGCTTTCCTTCCATTCCTTTCTGTTTAAAAAAAAAAAGATTCAATGACTCCCTTTTTCTTTGTTACTCTATCATTAACCCTCTTTGCTCTTCTACTCCCCTTCATTTTTTTTTTTAAATATTATTTTATTTGGTCGTTTTCATACATTATTCACTGGAAACAAAGATCGTTTTCTTTTCCTCCTCTCCCCTTCCCCCCGCCCCCGCCTTTCCCTCTCCCATAGCCGACGCATGATTCCACTGGTTTTCACATGTGTTCTTGACTCGAACCCATTTCCCTGTTGTTGGAGTTTGCATTATAGTGTTCATTTAGAGTCTCTCCTCAGTCTTATCTCCTCCAACCCTGTAGTCGAGCAGTTGCTTTTCAGCGGTGTTTTTACTCCCACAGTTTATCCTCTGCTTGTGGGTAGTATTTTTTTTTTAGATCCCTGCAGATTGTTCAGGGAAATTGCATTGATACTAATGGAGAAGTCCATCACCTTCGATTGTACCACAATGTATCAGTCTCTGTGTATAATGTTTTCCTGGTTCTGCTCCTTTCGCTCTGCATCACTTCCTGGAGGTTGTTCCAGTCTCCATGGAATTCCTCCACTTTATTATTCCTTTTAGCACAATAGTATTCCATCACCAACATATACCACAATTTGTTCAGCCATTCCCCAATTGAAGGGCATCCCCTCATTTTCCAATTTTTGGCCACCACAAAGAGCGCAGCTATGAATATTTTTGTACAAGTCTTTTTGTCCATTATCTCTTTGGGGTACAGGCCCAGCAGTGCTATGGCTGGATCAAAGGGCAGACAGTCTTTTATCGCCCTTTGGACATAGTTCCAAATTGCCCTCCAGAATGGTTGGATCAATTCACAACTCCACCAGCAATGAATTAATGTCCCCACTTTGCCACATCCCCTCCAGCATTCATTACTTTGCATAGCTGTCATGTTAGCCAATCTGCTAGGTGTGAGATGATACCTCAGAGTTGTTTTGATTTGCATCTCTCTGATTATAAGAGATGTAGAGCACTTTTTCATGTGCTTATTAATAGTTTTGATTTCTTTGGCTGAGAATTGCCTGTTCATGTCCCTTGCCCATTTGTCAATTGGAGAATGGCTTGATTTTTTGTACAATTGATTTAGTTCTTTATAAATTTTAGTAATTAAACCTTTGTCAGAGGTTTTTATGAAGATTGTTTCCCAATTTGTTGCTACCCTTCTGATTTTGGTTACATTGGTTTTGTTTGTACAAAAACTTTTTAATTTGATGTAATCCAGATTATTTATTTTGCATTTTGTAACTCTTTCTAATTCTTGCTTGGTTTTGAAGTATTTCCCTTCCCAAAGGTATGACATGTATACTATTCTGTGTTCGCCTAATTTTCTTATAGTTTCCTTCTTTATGTTCAAGTCATTCATCCATTTTGAATTTATCTTGGTGTAGGGTGTGAGGTGTTGATCTAAGCCTAATCTTTCCCATACTGTCCTCCAATTTTCCCAACAGTTTTTATGAAATAGTGGATTTTTGTCCCAAAACCTGGGATCTTTGGGTTTGTCTTATACTGTCTTGCTGAGGTTGCTTGCCCCCAGTCTATTCCACTGATCCTCCTTTCTGTCTCTTAGCCAGTACCAAATTGTTTTGATGACCGCTGCTTTGTAATATAGTCTGAGATCTGGCACTGCAAGACCCCCTTCCTTTGTATTTTTTTTCATTAATTCCCTGGATATCCTTGATCTTTTGTTCTTCCAAATGAACTTTGTTATGTTTTTTTCTAAATCAGTAAAAAAAAATGTTGGAAGTTCCATGGGTATGGCACTAAATAGATAGATGAGTTTGGGTAGGATGGTCATTTTTATTATATTGGCTCGTCCTACCCATGAGCAGTTAATGTTCTTCCAATTGTTCAAGTCTAGTTTTAGTTGTGTGGAAAGTGTTTTGTAGTTGTGTTCATATAGATCCTGTGTTTGTCTCGGGAGATAGATTCCTAAGTATTTTATTTTGTCTTGGGTAATTTTGAATGGGATTTCTCTTTCTAGTTCTTGCTGCTGAGCTATGTTGGAATTATATAGAAATGCTGATGACTTATGTGGGTTTATTTTGTATCCTGCAACTTTGCTAAAGTTGTTGATTATTTCAATTAGCTTTTTGGTTGAGTCTCTAGGATTCTTTAAGTAGACCATCATGTCATCTGCAAAGAGCGATAATTTGGTCTCCTCCTTGCCTATTTTGATGCCTTCAATTTCTTTTTCTTCTCTAATTGCTACTGCTAGTGTTTCTAATACAATGTCAAATAATAGAGGTGATAATGGGCATCCTTGTTTCACTCCTGATCTTAATGGGAATGGATTTAGTTTATCCCCATTGCAGATGATATTAGCTGATGGTTTTAGATATATACTGTTTATTATTTTTAGGAATGACCCTTCTATTCCTATGCTTTCTAGTGTTTTTAGTAGGAATGGGTGTTGTATTTTATCAAATGCTTTTTCTGCATCTATTGAGATAATCATGTGGTTCTTGTTGGTTTGCTTGTTGATGTGGTCAATTATGTGGATAGTTTTCCTAATGTTGAACCAGCCCTGCATCCCTGGTATAAATCCTACTTGATCATGGTGGATGACCCTTCTAATCACTTGCTGGAGTCTTTTTGCTAGTATCCTATTTAAGATTTTTGCATCTATATTCATTAGGGAGATTGGTCTATAATTTTCTTTCTCCGTTTTTGGCCTGCCTGGTTTTGGAATCAGTACCATGCTTGTGTCATAAAAGGAGTTTGGTAGGACTCCCTCTTTGCTTATTATGTCAAATAGTTTGTATAGTATTGGGATTAACTGTTCTCTGAATGTTTGATAGAATTCGCTGGTGAATCCATCAGGCCCTGGGGATTTTTTCTTAGGAAGTTCTGTGATGGCCTATTGGATTTCTTTTTCTGATATGGGATTATTTAAGAAAACTATTTCTTCTTCTGTTAGTCTAGGCAATTTATATTTTTGTAAATATTCATCCATATCACCTAGGTTGGTATATTTATTGCCATATAGTTGGGCAAAGTAGTTTTTAATGATTGCCTTAATTTCCTCTTCATTGGAGGTGAGATCCCCCTTTTCATCCTTGATGCTATTAATTTGCCTTTCTTCTTTCCTTTTTTTAATTAAATTAACCACTACTTTGTCTATTTTGTCTGTTTTTTCAAAGTACCAGCTTCTAGTCTTGTTTATTAGCTCAATAGTTCTGTCACTTTCTATTTTATTAATTTCTCCCTTAATTTTTAGGATCTCTAGTATGGTTTTCTTCTGGGGGTTTTTAATTTGTTCATTCTCAACTTTTTTGATTTGCATTTCCAATTCCTTGGTCTCTGTCCTCCCTAATTTGTTAATATATGCACTCAGGGATATGAATTTTCCTCTAAGTATTGCCTTGGCTGCATCCCATAAGGTTTGAAAGGATGTTTCGCCGTTGTCATTTTCTTCAACAAAATTGTTAATTGTTTTTATGATTTCTTCTCTAACTATCCGATTTTGGAGTATCATGTTATTTAATTTCCAATTAATTTTTGATTTGGGTCTCCATGTACCCTTGCCGATCAATATTTTAATTGCCTTGTGATCTGAAAAGGCTGCAGTTAATATTTCTGCTTTTCTGCATTTGAGTGCCATGTTTCTATGACCTAGTGTATGATCTATTTTTGTGAATGTGCCATGTGGTGCTGAAAAGAAGGTGTATTCTTTTTTGTCCCTATTTATTTTTCTCCATATGTCTATTAATTCTAATTTTTCTAAGATTTCATTCACCTCTTTTACCTCTTTCTTATTTATTTTTTGGTTTGATTTATCTAAATTTGATAGTGGTTGGTTCAAGTCTCCCACTAATATGGTTTTACTGTCTATTTCCTCCTTCAATTCTCCTAGTTTCTCTATTAAAAATTTGGATGCTATACCATTTGGTGCATACATGTTGATTAGTGATATTTCCTCATTGTCTATACTTCCTTTTAGCAGAATATATTTACCTTCCCTATCCCTTTTGATCAGGTCTATTTGTACTTTGGCTTTGTCAGATATCATGATTGCAACTCCTGCCTTCTTTCTATCGGTTGAGGCCCAAAAGGTCTTACTCCAACCTTTAATTCTAACCTTGTGAGTGTCAGCCCGTCTCATATGTGTTTCTTGAAGACAACATATGGTAGGGTTTTGGGTTCTAATCCAATCTGCTATTTGTCTGCGTTTTATGGGTGAGTTCATCCCATTCACGTTCAAAGTTATGATTGTTATTTGTGGATTCGCTGGCATTTTGATATCTTCCCCTAGTTCTGACCTTTCTTCTTTAGCTTTCTTCTTTTGAACCAGTGAGAAAGTGTCAGTCCCCCTCGTCCCCTCCCTTGAGATGCTTCCCTTTCTAGCCCCTCCCTTTTTATGCTCCCTTCACTTCCCCCCTCTCCTTCCCTCCCTTTTTGTACTCCCTCCCCCCTCCCCCTCCTTGATTTTCCTTTCTTTCTTGCCCTAATGGATAAGATAGAATTCAGGATCCCACTGGATCTAGATGTTCTTCCCTCTCAGATTTGATTTCACTGAGAGTAAGGTTTAAGTAATTCCACTTCACGCTCTCTTCCTCTCCTTCTCATATGAGAGTTCTTCCCCTCCCCTTCCCATGTGTATCTTTATATGGGAAAGATTATTCTATTGATTCCCCCCCTATTTCTTGAAGTTAATCTTAGTATTATCGCGGTTCCCCCCTCCCTTTTCCTTTCTTTGCCCCAACTTTCCCCAAATCTTCTTAATGCTCCAATCTTTCCCTATGCATGTTTCTTCTAACTACTCTTATGATGATACAATTTATGAGAGTTACACAAAACATTTTCCCCACATATTAATATATATAATTTGATGTAAATGTAGTCCTTATAGAAGAGAGTTTGACTTAAAGAAAAAGATAAGATTTATCTCCTTTTCCCTTTCTTTCATATTTACCTTTTCATGTTTCTCTTGCTTTCTGTGCTTGGATATCGAACTTTCCACAGAGCTCTGGTCTTTTCTTAGCAAATGCTTGGAAATCTTCTATTTTGTTGAATGCCCATACTTTCCCCTGGAAGTATATAGTCAGTTTTGCTGGGTAGTTGATTCTTGGTTGGAGACCCAGCTCTCTTGCCTTTCTAAATATCGTGTTCCATGCTTTGCGGTCTCTTAGTGTGTTAGCCGCTAAGTTGTGTGTGATCCTTATGGGAGCCCCCTTATATCTGAAGCTCTTCTTCTTGGCTTCTTGTAGGATTTTCTCCTTTACTTGGAAGCTCTTGAATTTGGCAATTACATTCCTAGGCGTTGTCTTTTGGGGATTTAGTATAGAAAGTGTTCTATGAATCCTTTCTATTTCTATTTTGCCCCCTTGCTCCAGAACGTGGGGGCAATTTTCTTTTATAATCTCCTGTAGAATAATATCCAATTTGTTGTTTACCTCTGTTTTTTCTGGGAGACCGATAATACGGAGATTTTCTCGTCTTCCTCTGTTCTCCAGGTCTGTGACCTTCTCAGTGAGATATTTTATGTTTTCTTCCAGTTCGTTAATTATTTGGGTTTGCTTTATTGATTCTTGCTGTTTTATCATCTCACTATCTTCGAGGTGCTTAATTCTGGTCATTAGGGACTGGTTTTGCTTTTCAGCCTTGTCTGCCCTTCTATTGGATGCTTCGAGTTCTTTTTCCAATTGAGCATTCTTATCTGTCAGACTGCTGATCTCTTTCTCCCATTTTTCTTTCCAGGTTTCCATCTTTTGGATAAGTTCCAGTTTGAGATCTTCCAGAGCTTGTTGATAGTTTCCATTTTGGGAGGTGTGTTCTGAATTTTTTTGGATTTCCTCCTCATTCTCCTCTTTTCCTTGGGTACTTCCACCATAAAAGTTTTCAATAGTCACTTTTTTCCCTTTCTTCCTGGAGGCTTGATTTTGGGCCATGTGAGCCATCCCTTTGGTGGTTTTATTCCCCTTTCCTTTTTGGTCTGGGGTCTGGGTTATATGAGCGGTTTTTCTGTGAATTTAGGTTGCTTCAGACTAGTTCTTCCCAGCCTCCGAGCCCAGGTATTCAGCTCCGCCCAGATAATCAGCGGGCGTTGTTCAGCGCAGCCCGCCCCAAGTACAGCTCTGCTGGATTCTCCAGTGAAAGCCCCCTGAGACGTTTTTTCCTGGCAGTCCCCAGATCCCAAGGACCCTGGAGTGCCCCCCCCAGACAGAGACGCTCCCCACTCACTCGCTGTCCCGGTGAGCGCTCAGGTAGCTCACTCTGGTTTAGTGGGGGAGGTGGGGTGGGGGAAGGGCGGCTCAGTTCACTTTTCTGTGCAAGCTTGTCCTTCTTATTTTAGTGTGGAAATGTTCAAGCCCCACGTACCTTTGCCTCTGTGGGGTACTGGGGAGTCCTTCTGTTCCTCCAAAGGTGATTTTATGCTCCTTTGATGTAGTCTATTTCGTTCGGTGCCGGGGAGAGGAAGTATGTGGCGTCTAGATTGCAGCCATGATTACCCGGAAGTCTCCCCTTCATTTTTAAAAGAGATGGACAAGGGAAGAAGAAAGGGAGGAAAGACGGAAGGGAGAGACAGACAGACAGAGAAAGAGATAAAAAAGAACAGAGGGAGAAAGAAAGAGACTGGGATAGAGGCAAAGGAGAGCCTTACATTCTAATAAATGTAATAAAAATAGACTATAAGTACTTAAGGCAAGTAGGAATACTATGCTATTAGAGTTCAGAGGAGAAAGATATTATTTGCGGATTTGAGATTCTAAATTTTCATAAAATATATAAGATATATTGGTTTATTAAAATAGGTAGAATTTCAACAATTTATCATGAAGGGAAGGAAAGCATATCAGGCAAAGATAACATGGACAAATGGACAGAGAAAAGAAAACACAGACCAAGTTTGGGGAGAACCAATCACCTCATTTAGCTGAAGTATATATTTAATAAATATGAACAATAGAGAGAGAGTCAAATCTTGAAGTGAAGGTGAGAATCAGATTATTCAGGACTTAAATTCCCAGTCCAGGATTTTAGAATTTATTTAATAAACAATGGGAAGCCATTCATTAAATATTCTTGAGAAAAGAAGAAACATGATTTAATGCTGGAACTTTTCTGCCTAAAATTTGAATCAGCTTAAAAACTAGTAGTGAACAGTTAGAATATGCAAAAAGTATAGCTGAAGTGCTCATCAGGACAAATTTTTCTAAAGGTTTGCTCTTTATGGCTGGACTTATAACTATCTTTAAAAATATAATTAGAGATAGTCATTTCTTGACTCAACACATAAAATTATGTAGATTTAGAAACAAATTAATACTTCTATATCTTAATCATTTTTTCTAGGCTTCCCCCAGACTGGAATTGAACTATCATATAATTCTCTACTAGGTTGATATATTTCAAATTAAATGAAGCCTAATAATTGTCAAACCAATTAGTTAAAATTCAAGTAGGAAGAAATTCTGGACTAAAGTATCTTAATTTACACGTAATCCATTAAGTAAAAACTGCTATTCTAATTAGCAATAATGTAGTACAATTAAGAAATAAAATTTGATTGGTAAATTAGAATTTAAACTTAATTGGTAACAGCTCTTCTAATTAGTATAATGCACTTAAGGAAGACTTGTATTGAGTGGAAGTAAATATATAATAGTTATATCAGAAGTGAACAGTAAGACATTAACTAAGCTCACCTATATTCTTACCCTTTAGGAACTGAACTTCAACACAGAAATTCTCTGCTCACCTGTGGCTCCAGATTTATCTATTTAAAACTTTTCTATTATAATTTTTTCAGATTATGTTGATACAATTTACTTTTTTGTTTATAGAATTTTTAATAATTGTTTTCTGCTATTTTGCAATTCATATTATTTCCCTTCTCAACCTTCCTCAAGATGGTAGATAATGATATATTTTATGTATGTGTTATCATATACATATTTTCATGTTCATAATGTGAAAAAAGGCATCATTTACCTTAAAGAAAATTCATGAAAGAAATAAAGTGAAGAATGAGCATACTTCAATCTATATTCAAACTCTGTAAGTTCTTTCTATATCAGCAGATAGCCTTCTTCATTCTGAGTACCTATCCTGAATTCTTGCATTGCTGATAATAGTTAAATCATTCACAGTTGATCATCATACATTATTGTTATTGCATACAATGTTCCTCTGGTTCTGCTCACTTCCACTTTACATTATTTCATACAAATTTTTCCAGGTTTTCTTTGGTGATCATCTTGTTGATTATTTCTTAGATTCCTAGAGCTTTAAATATCTATGTCATTTATGGCTCCAAATTCATGTTTTTTTAATTTTTATGAAATTTCCAAGAAATCATGTTATTCAGTAATTCTTCATATTTGAATAGCACTCTTTTAAAATATTTTTGCATTCATTATTTCATTAGATGTTCCCTACAGCCAAATTAGAGCATTACTATAAGTATTTCCGTGAAAAGATTATAAAAATGTGGTTCATCAAGGTTAAATGATTTAGCACAGGGTCATATAGCAAATTAGGTACAGACCCAGGTCCCCTGAACCCTAGCTAGACTCAGCACCAGCCATGCATTAGACCTCTTCCTACATTCTGGGTTGAAGCCACATTAGGTTTTTTGCTGACCCTCACACATGATCCTCTTATCATTATTTTCTGTGACTTTGCATTAATTATTTCCCATGATTGAAATATATGTCTGTTTTGCCTCTACTTCTTAGAACCCCTTGTTTCCTTTAAAATTCTGCTTGAGGAGCAAAACTAAGATGGTGGTGGGGTAACAGGAGCTTTCTGAGTCTCCTTCCAACTGCTCATTGCAGAGAGTCAAAAAAAAAAAGACAAATGAAAATCAGAAGAGTAAAGGGCCTCTCCTACTGGAAACAGACTTGCAGGTAGGCAGTGCTTGGGGACAAAATTACACTTTTCAAAGTGAGAGCTGGTCACCCCTCCCCCATACCAAATACCTTGCCAGAGTCAGAGCTAGGGGCTAGTTAAGGGCACCACACACATACCTCTGAGGACAGTGCAAGCCATTGACAGTGAGACTTGAGACCCAAGACTGAAGAGCACAGAATCTAGGCAGTAGTGTGTGGAGATTGGGCAGAGACAAGGCTGGTTACAGCAGAGGCAGCAGGGCCAGGAGAAATAGTCTCAGGCAAAATGCTTTAAAGCAAGCTACATAAAGAATTGCCTGACCTCCTCACTTAGACTTCTAAATGCGAAGGGAAAATGCTACCAAGGCAAAGTTCTGCAAGACAGAAGCTAAGAAAGCCAACATGCAGGAACTCCAATCCATTAGTAGCAAAAGGAATAAGCAGGAAAAAATTAAGCTTTTGATCTCAGATAATTTTTATGGAGAAAAAAGAGAAAATACAGAAACAACAGCAGAGAGTGACAAATAAGCAAACACATCCAAACTTTCCCACAAAAATGGAAACTGATAACAAGCTCTCAAGGAACTCAAAAAGGAGTTCAAGAACCAAGTAAGATAGACAGAAATGGGAAGCAAAGTGGGGAAAATAAATGAAAGTAATACAAAAAGAAAATTACAACTTAAAAGACAAAATTACCCACATGGAAAAAGAGGCACAGAAATCAAATGAAATAATAATCAAATTGGAGACCAGAATTGACCTGCTGGAAGCCATGAAAAGCAGGATAGACGAAACCAAAAAAGGTAAATCAAAAGATGAAAGCAGAAAAACAGGTTTTAATGACTAGAATTTGGCTAGTAGAAGCTAATGATCTCAAGAGATAGAGAGAATTGATGAAACAAAATCAAAAGAAGGAAAAACTAGAAGGAAACATGACATATCTCATTGAAAATAGGTCCACAAGAGACAATTTGAGAATTATTGGTCTATCTGAAAGCCTGGAAAAAAATAAAAGTCTTCACATCAATTTACAAGAAATTATACATGAAAATGGCTCTGATATTCTTGAACAAGACAGCAAAATAAACATTGAAAGAATCCATAGATCAACTCATGCATTAAATCCTCAAAGGACACCTCCCCCCCCAGGAATGTAATAGCCAAATTCAAGAGTTTCCAAACTAAGGAGAAAATATTACAAGAAACCAGAAAGAAACAGTTCAGATTATCAAGGAGCCCTAATCAGAATTATACGGGATCTGGTAGCTTCCACACTAAAGGCCCAAAAGGCTTGGTATATGATATTCAGGAAAGCAAGAGAATTGGGTTTACAACGAAGAGTCCCTTACCCATGAACAAAACAGAAGATTTCCAAGCATTCTTAAAGAAAAGACAAGAAGTAAATGGAAAAGTTGATATCCAAATACAAAATTCAAGAGAACTATGAAAAGATAAACAAGAAAGAGGGGGGATAGGGGCTTCAGTAAGGTTAAATTGATTATTTTCCTATATGGAAAAATGATATCTGTAGCTCTAGAAAATTGTTTTCATTATCATTGTATACAGGAGAATAGGCAGAAATTGTTAAAATAAGTTGTTTAAAATGATATGCCAAAAAGGGGGGGGGGTATAGATGATACTAAGAGAAATTTGAATGAAGAAATATAAAATAAATTATGCCACATAAAGAAGGGAATGGGGGGCAAGAGGAGGAGAATACTGTTATAAAATGGGGAGGAAGAGAATGGTAATAGGTAATACTTAATCCTTTCTCTCAGTGGAACCAGTTCTGAGACAGAAGAGCCAAATCTATTGGAGTATAGAATACTATCTTACCCTATAGGGAAATTGAGAGGGAATAATGAAGCAGCAGAGTGGGGTGGGGAGTATTACAAGGGAGGGAAAGTTTGGGGGGATGACAATTAATAAACCTTAAAGAAAAATAATAGAGGATTAAGAAGGGAGGGGGTGGAAAGGGAAGCAAAATAAGGGTGGGGATTATGAGAACTGATTAAAAGCAAACCACTGGTGTAGAAGGAAATAATGAAAGAAGAAAGGGCAAGACTAGGAAAGGAAATCAAAATATTGGGGAATACACAGGTCATAATCATAATTCTGAATGTGAATGGGATAAACTCACCCATGAAAATGAAGCAATTAGAAGAGTGAATTAAAAACCAAAATCCTATCATATGTTGTCTATAAGAAACACACATGAAGCAGGTGGACATACACAGGGTAAAGGTAAGAGGCTGGAGCAAGATTTATTGGGCATCAACTGAGAAAAAGAAATTAGGAGTCACAATCATGATATCTGACAAAGCCAAAGTAAAAATAGATCTGATTAAAAGGTATAAGGATGGTAATTACATTCTTATAAAAAGCAGTATAGATACTGAGGAAATATCTGTACTCAACATGTATGTAGCAAATAGTATAGCATCCAGATTATTAAAGGAGAAACTATTGGAGCTTAAGGAGGAAATACATAGTAAAACTCTACTAGTGGGAATCTTCAACTTTCCTCTATCAGATCTAGATAAATCAAGCCAATAAATAAATAAGAGAAGTAAGAAATATGAAGAAAATCTTGAATTTTATTGGAAATTAGACTTAATAGATAGATGGAGAAAAGTAAATGGAGATAAAAAGGAATAAACCTTCTTTTCAGCAGCCTATGGTATTTCTCAAAGATTGACCATGAAGTAGGGCATAAAAACATTACAAACAGATGCAAAAAAGTAGACTGAATAAATGTAAATTCTTCAGATCAAAATGCAATAAAAATAGAAAGGCTACATGGAGAGGCAAATAAAAAATCAATAAAAAATCAAATGATCTGATTCTCCAAAATTTGTTAAAGAACAAATCATAGAAACAACTAGTGATTTCATTGAAGAGAATGACAATGAGGAAGCAACATATCAAAAATTTTAGGATACTGAAAAAGAAGTACTCAAGGGAAAATGTATATACCTGAGTGCCTATATTAACAAAAAAGAGAAAGGAGATTAACAAATTGTTCATGCAACTAAAAAAACTAAAAAAAGAATATATTAAAATCCCTCAGATAAAGACCAACTTGGAAATTCTAAAAGTCAAAAGAGAAATTAACAAAATTGAAAGAAAATAGATAAATTATTGGCTAATCTAATCAAGAAAAAGAAAGAAGAGAACCAAATTAAAGGTATCATGAATTAAAAGTGTGATCTTACCTCTAATGAAGAGAAAATTAATGTAATTATGAAGAACTGTTTTGCTCAATTAATGGCAATAAATATGGAAATCTAGGTGAAATGGATGGATATTTACAGTGATATAAATTGCCTAGATTAACAGAAGAGGAAAGAGAATACTTAAATAATTCTTTATCAGAAAAAGAAATTGATAATCCATCAAAGAATTCCCTAAGAAAAATTCACCAGGGCCAGATGGATTCACAAGTGAATTCTATCAAACATTTTAAGATCAATTAATCCCAATACTCTGTGAAGTATTTGACAAAATGAGCAAAAATGGAGTCTTTCCAATTTTTTTATGATACAAATATAATACTGATTCCCAAGTCAGAAAGACCAAAAACAGAGAAGGAAAACCACAGACCAATCTCCTTAATGAACATAAATACAAAATATATTAAATCAAATACTAGTTAAAAAGAATATAAGAATTTATCACAAGTATTGTTGACTATGGCCAGGTGGGATTTATACCAGGAATACAAGGATGGTTTAATATTGGGAGAACCATCCACATAATTCACCATTTCAACAACCAAACTAATAAAAACCACAATTATCTCAGTAGATGCAGAAAAATACAACAAAATAAAACAACCTGTTCCTACTGAAAACACTAGAAAGTATAGGAATAAAAGGCCCTTTTCCCCCCAAAATGAACTATATTCATTCAAAATTATTAGCAAATATCATCTGCAATGGGGATATGTTAGTTGCCTTTCCAGTAAGATCAGGAGTGAAGCAGGGATGCCCCTTATCACCACTATTATATAATAATTAACTAGAAACACTAGCAGTAGAAATTAGAGAAGAAAAATAAATGGAAAGGTTTAAATGGCAATGAGGAACCTAAACTATCATTCTTTGCAGACAACATGATGGTATATCTAGAGAATCCAAGAAAATCAACTAAAAAACTACTAAAACAATCAATAACTTTAGCAAAGATGCAGAGTACAAAATAAACCCATACGAATCATCAGCATTTAAAATTACTCTAAATAAGATAAAATACCTAGGAATCTACTTGCCAAGACAAATGCATGAATTATGTGACCATAACTAGAAAACACTCTTCACCCAAATAAAAACTAGATCTAAACAATTGGAAAAATATCAATTGCTCATAGGTAGGACAAGCTAATATAATAAAAATGACAATCCTACCTAAATTAATTTAGTTACTCAGTGTTATACCTACCAAACTAAGAAACCACTTTTTAAAATAGGATTATAAAAAGTTATTACAAAGTTTATCTGGAAGAACAAAAATTTAAGAATATCAAAAGAAATAATGAAAAAAAAAACGTGGAAGATGGAGGCCTAGCTTTACCAGATCTCAAACTATACTGTAAAGCAGTGATCATCAAAACCATATGGTACTGGCTTAGAGATAGAAGGTTGGATCAATGGAATAGACTTGGGGTAAATCACAGTAGCAAGATAGTATTTGATAAACCCAAAGATCCCAGCTTTGGGGGCAAAAATATACTAGTTGATAAAAACTGCTGGGAGAATTAGAAAACAGTTTGGGAGAAATTAGGCTTAGATCAACATCTTACACCCTATACCAAGATTAACTAAGAGTGGTAAATGACTTAAATATAAAGAGGGAAATCATAAACAAATTAGATGAACATCGGATAGTATAGCTGTCAGATCTATGGGAAAGGAAGGAATTTAAGCCCAACCAAGAGATAGAGAATACTACAAAATATAAAATGAATAATTTTGATTACATTAAATTAAAAAGTTTCTGTACAAATGAAACTAATATAACCAAAATCAGAAGTGAAGCAATAAATTGGGAAAAATATAATAAAAAAAAAACCTCTGAGAAAGGTCTCATTTCTCAAATTTATAAGGAACTAAGGCAATTGTATAAAAAACTAAGCCATTCACCAATTGACAAATGGCCAAGGAATATAAATAGGCAGTTTTCAGATAAAGAAATCAAAATTATCAATAATCACATGAAAATGTCCTAAATCTCTTGTAATTAGAGAGATGCAAATCAAAACAATGCTGAGGTACCATCTCACACCTATCAGATTGGCTAACATGACAGCTTAGGAAAGTAAGTAATGTAGGAGGGGATATGGTAAAATTGGGGCATTAATGCATTGCTGGTGGCACAGCTGTGAATTGATCCAACCATTCTGGAGGGCAATTTGGAACTATGTCCAAGGGCACTAAAAGACTATTAGCCCTTTGATTCAACCATAGGACTACTGGATTTGTACCCCAAAGAGACCATAAGGAAAAAGACTTGTACAAGAATATTCAAAACAGCACTCTTTGTAGTGGCAAAAATTTGGAAAATGAGGGAGTGTCCATCGATTAGGGAATGGTTGAACACATTGTGGTGTATGATAGTGATAGAATACTATTGTGCTGTAAGGATTGATGATATGGAGGTTTTTCCATATGAACTGAGAGAACCTCAAAGAACTGATGCAAAGTAAAATGAGAAGAACCAAAAGAACACTGTATGCAGAAAGTAAAACACTGTGGAAAAATCCTATGTAATAGATCTTGCCACTAGCAGCAATGCAACAAGCCAGAACACTCCTGAAGGACTTATGTAAAAGAATGCTTTCCACAATGAAAGAAAGTACTATGAGAGGAGAAATGCAAAAACAAGATATATGACATAATTTATCATATGATTATAACGGGATGTGATTTGGGGATAGGTTTTTAAAAAATTCCTCCAAAACAAAATTAATATGGAAATAGATATCAAGTGACAACATTTGTACATTCAGTGGAATTGCTTGTCATCTCTGGGAGCCAGGAGGAGACAGGGGAAGGAAAGAAAATGAATAATGTAAACATGGAAAAATATTCTAAACAAATGAATAAAGTTAAAAATAAAAACAAATAAAAACAAATAAAATAAAAAAAACTCTGCTTGAAAAATATTTACCTGAATACCTTCTCCAACATGTTAATATTTTTCTCTTCAGAAAATGTTGCTTATTATTTTGCAAAAAATATTTTGCAAAAAATATTATTTATTTACAGATTGTCTCTCTTGATAGAGTAAGAGATGCTTGAGGGCAGAGAATGTTTAACTTTTTTAATCTTCATATCTGCAGAGGCTTCCATAGCAGTAGACATTAATAAACATTTATTGACTGATATATCATATCGACCGGTTTTTATTTTACTTTGCATTACCTCCAGCATTGAAATTTCTTAGTAATAGTTTCTTAAGTGAATTAAAATTCTGAAGAATTTTCTTGTCAAATATTCCATTCTTTAGGGATTTCTGTAATTTAAATTTTCTCAGATTCTGGTTCTTTGTGTACTTCAAGTTATCACTTCAAGAATTATTTCATTATAGAAAACTCTTATCAATATTAAATAAGTATAACAAGCTACTAATTTAAATAAAAATAGTACTTTTCACCCTTTCACCCAAGTCAAGGGATCTCTACATATGTGAGAAGTACAAGAGGCAATGTAGTGAATAGATAGTTCACTGTTGAGTCAGGAAGACTTGATTTCAAGCCTTGCTTCTGACACACATGAACTAGGCATTTGACTCAATATCTCAGTGTCCAAGCAATTGTCTAATACTTTTAAATTACAAATAAACTGCTAATCTCTATCAGTGGAGTTTCCCAGAGAAATTAGAAGTCTAGACAAAAAAGATAAACATTTAGTTATATTTATTTTTGTTTCTAAAAATATTGACACACATATCTAAAAATATATATGTATACATAAAATATGTACAAATTTATATATATATATAATATTTCTAAAATGTATGTACATATGCAAATGTTTTTATATCTATTTAGTTGTCAATCTGTCTGTCTTTCTCTCCACTTTAGAAACCCCCTAAAACAGTTTTCTGGTTCACAGTATTTTTTTTTCCTTATGAAAAGATTCTTTTTATCAGGCTATATAATTTAGACTGTTTCTGTGGTTCAAGAGCCTGACAGAAATTAGACTAGAAAGAAATCAGATTTCAGTCAAGAAAGAACTTTGATAATAACTGAAATTACACTCTACATCCCTAGGACAGTAAGTCTTTAATTTACTGACAGTCACTGCTCACAGATGCAGCATTCATTCCTATACAGGGATGAGAAGGACTAATGAAATTTTTACAACTTGGCAACACACATTTTTCTTGTTTAGTGATAGGTTGAAAAAAACAGCCAAAAACTATTTTCTAAGTTATCATTAAAGTTTGAGTTCTCTGATCTATATGTCCAAATTTATGTATCCATGTTTATCAATTAAATAACTTCCAAACATATAAAAATATAAGCTGACTGCATGATCTCTTTCAATTTAAGCTTCATTAGCATATCATCTAGGTATTTTTCTTTTTAATTCAGGAGAGTCTAGAAAGAAACAATCTAGGAAAAAATACAAGTGATATCATAGGGTTTTATGATTATGATAAATAAGACATCAATGAAAAGTTTTTCTTAAATTATTCTACTTATATATATATACTAATATGCTACTAATATAATTTTATACTACTAATAATTATATTTGAGATGTATATAGAACCTTAAGCTTTACACAATATATTTTTCTTAAACTGAAATTTACATAAACAAATTTCAAAATATATTAACATGGTGTTAGTTTATGTATATTATTTTAAGAATCTTATGCAAATAATGCAAAATTATTTATATTCCTCTTCTCTCCCCCTCCTCCACATATTTAACAGATAAAGTAACTGAGGTTCAGAGTTGAAGGAACACTTGCCTATAGTCAGAGGACTAATGTCAAAAATAGGATTCAAACCCAGGTCTCTCCTGATCCCAAATCTATCATGTTTACTGGTGTATTTGCCACTGCTCTAGCATTATTAACCTAGTCCATCCTTCTCATCACCCCATTTTTCTAGAAATTCATTTATAGTGTAGATTTTTCCTTTTCCTCTTATAGCATAGGAATCAATCATAAGTGCTGGAGAATTGATTTCATGGCTTGACAATGGGAATTATTTGATCCAAATAGTTTTATTCACATCCATTCCTCAGTAGGCAATGTAAGGGTATAGAAATATAGTTTTAACTCCATGTCTGTCTGTTTCTGTCTCTAAATTAAATATTTTGGGGAGTTCAGGAGAGAGAAAGAAAAGATTTTGCAATGTATCTGACCAGTTTTTGAAAAACTTTCTTTATGTGCAAGCAATATATAATCTGAAGTAAAACTAGATATATTAGAGAAAGAACGCAGTCATGATATTGGGAGCTTCTTAAGAAGTTGAGAAGAAATGTAGCAACATTAAGAAAAAATACATCTGTGAAGAACACATGGGGTCAATAGAATGTTTGAGAAGAATTAACAAGCTTATCCAAAGAGGAAAGATTTTAAAGATGGAGAACATCATTCACTGTAATATGGCTTATAGAGGTAAAAAGTTGATACTAGGTGATGCTTTTATTTTTTTACATTTAATGATGGCAAGATTGTTATTTTATTTCAATTTACTCTGACTTTTCCAAAGAGTTTTAAAACCTATTTATTTATAGCTCTCAATCCAATAATTCTAAGTCCTACAGCAAGAAGAGATACTTTAGGTTCAAATTAGTTTATTGTCTACTTATAATTTTTTATGGGTGAAAATATTTTAAACTTAACTGTGAAATAGAAAAGTTTCTTTGCCTGATTTGAAAACAGAAGGGATGAAGGGAGGAAGGAAAATGGGAGAAGGGAAATCTGACTGCTCTACCCTCTAATTAAACCCAGTATTTAACTACCTTAACTAATTACATAAATTCCTAAAGGGAAGTCCAACAGGTAACCAGATTTCTCACAGAGTCCTTGGTGAGTCAGGTACAGGAGTCCAGCTGATATCCTCAGCTGTCCCAGCAAAGTAGAGATCTTTTCCCCAGTCTGGCTGTCCACTAGGAAGACTAGAGATATTCTTTCACCACAGCTAGTAAATCCTCACGGCCAGTTGTTTGATGGATGGATTTCCAGAATGTCTCAGCCACACACTTTTCTCCTTCAACTTGCAGCAATTTCCAACAGCAATCTGGAAAAACTGTCTCTTCAACAATTTGGAACCCTGACCCATTAGCTTGGAATCAAGGCCTGTCAATATTGCTCTTGCTATAATTCCCTTTCCTTGCTACAGTGTCAGCATTTCATTATATTTTATTTCTGTTACTGTGTACAATATTCTCCTGGTTCTGCTCACTTCACTTTGTATCACTTCATATAAGTCTTTTCAGGTATTTTTGTGATTGTCCTATTCATCATTTCTTATGGTACAATAGTATTCCATCACCATCATACACCACAACTTGTTCAACCATTCCCTAACTGATGGATATCCCTCCAATTTCTAATTCTTTACCACCAGAAAAAGAACTGCTATAAATATCTTTGTACAAGTTTATTCTTTTCTTCTATCTTTAATCTCTATAATATACAGATTTAATAGTTGTATTTCTGAGCCAAAAGGCTATGAATAGTTTGATTGCCATTTGGGCATGGTTCCAGATTGTTCTCCAGAATGGTTGTATTAGTTCATAGCTCCATCATCAGTGAACTAGTGTTCCAATTTTCCCTCATCCCCTCCAACATTTATCATTTTCCTTTTCTGTCATCTTAGCCAGTGTGATAGGTAAATGGTGGTACCCAAGACTTGTTTTAATGTGCATTTCTCTAATTAATAGTGATTTGGAGCATTTTTTCACATGATTAAGCTTTAATTTCTTCATCTGATAATTACCTGTTTATACTATTTGATAGTTATCATTTGGGACATACATACCTAATCTTTTAAACTATTCTAGCCTACTTCAAAGACAAGAACTCCAGATAATATTTAGGAAAATAAATCTCATTGTTAGTAAGCCTTCCATTAGTAAATATGATGTTTCTGATGTTCACCAGTGCCCTGGAGTAGAACTGCTCTCAACTTTTCCAGGCTAGTGTTAGTATATAGGACTATTCTTGACCAGTCCCAAAATGGACCAATTCAAAGATTCATGCTTGAGATTTAATAAGACATTTATTCCATACAAAATAAAATAAAATTGGTTTTACCAATGACAACAGATAAAATATATTTCCTTTTTTTAAGATAATATTCAGCAGGGTAAAATGCTACTGCTCTTTACTTCTATCAAAGTAACGCTGTATCATTTTAAAGCCATTTAAACACTATAACCATTTGAATATGGATAAGAAAGTCATTCTATTAAGGCAATAGCAATTCTTCTAAAATATATAGACTCAACCCCAACTGGTCAAACTTTTTCTTGAACTTCTCTTTCCAGTTTTCCTCAATAGTTTATCTATGAGTGAGCTCATTCATTGGTTTTGCAATTTAATTAGAGGTTTTAGCATATTTTAAATAACTACAAAATCCTAGAAAAAGTTTTACATCTTGAAGAAGCTTTGCATATGGCCAGGTGAGAACTGATTATACTTTCTCTGGACCAGTACTAAAGTATGGCTTATTAATATAAATTTTGTTATAGAAAGAATTAGAGGAGAGAGAGAGAGAAAGAGAGAGAGAGAGAGAGAGAGAGAGAGAGAGAGAGAGAGAGAGAGAGAGAGAGAGAGAGAGAAGAAGAAGAAGAAGAAGAAGAAGAAGAAGAAGAAGAAGAAGAAGAAGAAGAAGAAGAAGAAGAAGAAGAAGAAGAAGAAGAAGAAGAAGAAGAAGAAGAAGAAGAAGAAGAAGAAGAAGAAGAAGAAGAAGAAGAAGAAGAAGAAAGGTTTCACTATAAGTTAAGTGAAGAAATGATAAAATAACACATAGATGCAACCAAAAAAATTTCATGGCATCAAGCCCAGCTTAACTACATTATAAGGTAACATAAGAATTTTCAGATTCTACTAAATATTTACTGTCCCTAATCTTTGAACAATCATGGAGAAAGGAATAGATACTTTTGGCCTAGGTGAACGATTATTAAGAATAATGAAGAATATTTCCATAGAAGCCAGTGACTATGACCTCACTTTCTGACAACATTCTATGATGTTTAATAAAGGAATGATTTGTGTGCATTTAGAAAGAGAAGTGAACACTAATAGCATGGATTTATCAATGAAAAATCATGCCAGATAAACCTCATTTGCTTCCTTGGCAGTCTATATTGGTAGATCAAGTAAACAACACATAAAATACAATACCTGAGTTTCAACATAATACTTAACAGTCTCTCTTGATATAATTTTGGAAAAAAAGATGGAGATCCTGGAAGCATATGCTAATATTATAGGTTTTGAAACTAGTAAGGTAATTGGAGCCAGCCTGCAATCATTAAGTAGAGGTGGGAAATGTAGAGTTGGATGCCCAGTGAATTATTTTTTCAGTTGTATAGTTCAATATTTTCACCAAATGAATAGATAAAAGTAAATACCACATTTATCAAAGATGTGATGATAAAAATCTGAAAGCAGTTAACAGTTAATATGCAGTTAATATACAAAACAGTTAATATACAAAAAAGATCTCAACAAGAGAATGATATGACAAATTTTATCAAATGAAATATGCACAAACCATCTTTGATTTCATTGGTAAAGTCTATAAATGCAGAAGATCCTTCTTTTGACTTAATAGAAGATCTTTGAGAGGTGCTATGACTGAAAAAAATAATCACCCTAATGATTTTTTTCCTCACCTTTTGTAGGCAGGGACCATTGAAGGATGAAATATCATAAAGATTAATACAAATCCTTTATTTATTTTTTAAAATAATTTTAAATAATACAGGGGAGAGGAAGTTTGCCTAAACTTCAACTTAATCATTTATTGGGTGTCTGTTATGTGCAAAGTGCTTAAGAAGGTACTGATATTGAGGGGATTTAGTAGAATTTAGTAGATTGCAAATCTGACATAAAGCCAAAGTATGACATGGAAGAAAAAAAAAGACAAGCTAGTATAACCTTAAGTTTCATTGAAACAAAGAACATGGTGTCTAGGATAAGGATGGTCGCCTTATCGGAAGAAACTAAATCTCTAGTGGTATATTCAGCTCTTGACACTATATGTTAGGAAGAACATTCAGAAACTGGAGTATTCCCAAAGCATGACAACTAAGATTCAGAAGACAATGCAATCAATTTGTTGTAGAAAGTGAGGATGGCTAGTTTAGAGAAGATGTAGGGGAAGATGAAAGTTGTTTTCAAGTATATGAAAGGCTGCCATGTAGAAGAGGGATAGCCCTTATTCTTCTTAGGTTCCAGTTACAAAACTAGGAACAATAGGGAGAGGTTACAAAGAGGTACTTTTTTTTAGTCATGATTTAAGGAAAAAGTACCTACAATTAGAGCTAGCAAAAAAACAGAAGGGGTTTTAAGCAGTAATGGATTCTCCATCACTGGAGGGTGTTGAGCAGAGGCCAATTGATTATTTGCTAGGAATCTTTTAGAATGGACCCCTATGTCAGTATAGATTGTATAGCTCACTTCTGTGATTCCTTTCAGGTCTCAGATTCTACAAGTCTCTGAGATGATTGGAGAAAGGGAGTACAGTGATAATATAGTCACGAATTTGTTCCTGCTGAAATATGTGGGTGTGTTAAATTGACAAGAGGGTGCTGCTATTATAAAATACATTATGAGTGTAGAAAATTAGAGTTAAAAAATCTTTAAATTATGTTTAAATCAGCAGTAGAGTGATTCAATCTTTATATTATTTCTGGAAGTGGGTTTAAATTTCCTGGATAATTTGAGACTGTCCACTGTATTATTTAGTTGGTTCTGCTCCGACAAGACCAATTAGCCAATAATTTGGGTTGTTAACAGAAAAGCCTGCTTGGAAAGATTCTCTTCCAGTTAGGATAAAATGAAATAATGTACCTTGTAATCCATCTCAGGCAACCTTTAGAAAACTTTTCAACATCAAGGATATTTTTATCCTTTAAAAAATTCTTATGAATGTCTTTTACTTCAATCAGGCATTAACATGCCTGAGCTTATTTAAGTAATTTCTAGGCATTTTAACTCCCTTATAGGAAAACAAAAAAGGGTCCTTCTTTAAAATGAAGTTGTAATGAACTCTGGAGGTTTGAGAAAGGCAAAAATGTGTGTTACTGGGGTTGTGCTTTTAGATGGTCAACATATTTTCTTTAGTTATGGCTATTTCAATGGTTCCAAAACAGCAAACATTTAACTTATTATAGCCAATTAAACATTTATTAAATAACTATTATGTTCTGGGAAATGCTAGGGATGCTAAGTGCTAGGGGAAAAAAAAGGAAAAAAGAAAGATAATTCTTGCCTTCAAGGAGTTTATTATCTAATGGGAGAAGATAACCAACTAAAGAAAGTTTCACATGAATTTAGGTTCAACTTCAACTAGCTAAATCTTATAGGATAAATAATAGTTTCAGGACTGACACATCCTCTAACTGCCCTTCTCACACTCACAGAGATGACACACAAGGAAAGATGCTGACCTAGTCACTGTGAAACTGTCAGAAATATGTAAAAGTCTGCCTTGGGATTTCTATGAGCCTGTCTAAAGCTCTCTTGCAAAAGAAGTCTTGTTGTTCTTCATTCAATCATGTTAGACTCTTCATGACCCCATCGATCATAGTACACCGGGCTCTTGTATCTTCCGCTATCTCCTGAAGTCTATATTTGTTCATATTTGTTGCTTCCATGACATTATCAATTTCAAAATTTTGGTAATTTTATATATATATATATATATATATATATTTACTTACATATTTTACATATATATATTTTACCAGTGTCATGTTGATAAATAATTGTTTTCTGATGTTTTGTGATCCTTATTTTCTCCCTTCCTCACACCTCCTTCTTGAGATGGCCAGTAATGACATAGCTCATACATGTGCTATCATGTAATGCACATTTTTATGTTTGTCACATTTTGAAAGAAGATACATATCGTATCTTTTATATATTTAAAAAAGTCATGAAGGAAACAAAGTGAAAATGGTATGTTTCAATCTCTATTCAGAATCCATCCATTCCTTCTGTGGCAGTAGAGAGTTGTCTTGGATCCTTACATGGCTTATAAATATTAATTCATTCATATTTGATCATTGTACTTTATTGCTATTAGTATTTACAATGTTCTCTTGATTTTGCTCCCTTCATTTTGAATCACTTTATATAAAATTCTTTTCGGGCCTTTTTTGTGAACCTTCTGTTCATCATTCCTTATGGCACAATAACATTCCATTACAATCTTATATACCCCAATTTGTTTAGCCATTCCCCAATTGATGGACATCCCTTCAATTTCTAATTCTTTGCCACCACAAAAAGGGCTGTTATAAACATTTTGGTATAAGTAGGTTTTTCCCCCCTATCTTTGATCTCTTTGGGAAACACATCTAGTAATGGTATTGCTGGGTCAAAGGGTGTTCCAAATTGTTCTTCAGAATAGTTGTATCAGTTCACAGTTCTAATGAGGTAGGTCCGATTTTCCCACACACTCTCCCACATTTATTATATTTCTTTCATGTCATATAAACCACTCTGGTAAGTATGAGGTGGTACCTCAAAGTTGTTTTAATTTTTATTTCTCTAATAGTGATTTGGAGCATTTTTTTTCATATGACCAAAGACAGCTTTAATTTCCTCATGTGAGAAGTGCCTCTTTATATCCTTTGACTGGTTATTTCATTCACCATTCAGTCATTGGGGAATGGCTTGTATTCTTATAAATTTGACTCAGTTCTCTGTATATTTGAGAAATGAGGCCCTGGTCAGAGACCTAAATTTTTTTTCCCAAGTTTTTTGTTTACCTTGCAATTTTGATAGCAATGGTTTAATTGTTTAAAAACATTTTAATGTTGTCAGTGTTATCTAGTTTATGTTTTATAGCATTCTTTATGCCTTGTTTGGTCATAAAAATATATCATTATCCATAGACTTTACATGTGAACTATTTTGTGCTGTGCTTTGTTTATCATACCCCCTCTTAATTCTAAATCACATATTTATTTTGACTATGAGATGAGATGTTTGTCTACACCTAGTTTCTGCCACTTTTTTCCAGTTTCCCTAGCATTTTTTGACAAACTATTCATATAATTCTCTGTCGTCTCTTTTTTTCCGTTTGCCTTCAATCTTTCCCAACAAATTGGGTCTTTCCCAGTCTTCTTATTATATAGCCAAAGTATTAAAGCTTCACTTTCATTTCAGTCAATAGTTTGAAATGATTTTTTACATATTGACTGATCTGATCTCCTCATTGTTCAAAAGTATCGCAAAAGTCTTCCCATCACCAGAATTCAAAAGTATTCATTCTTCATCATTCAGCTTTCCTTACAGTCCAATCCTCATAGTCATACATGGCTACTGGGAAAAACACCCCCCTCCTCAGAATCAGTTTTGACAATACAGACACTTGTCAGCAAGGCTATATCTCTTCTTTTTGGTATGCTGTCCAGATTTCCTCCCAAGGAGCAATCAGGTTTTAATTTCATGGCTTCAGCCACCATTCACAGTCTTCTTTGAGACCAGGAATATAAAATCTGACATTCCTTCATTTCTCGCTATTTTCCATGAAGTGATGGGACCAGTTGCCAAGATCTTAGATTTTTTGTTGTTAAGCTTCAAATCAGACTTTATACTCTCCTTTTTTATAACGCATCAAGAGGTTTATTCTTCAATTTCTGCCTTCAGAGTTATAACATTACCATATTTAAGATTGTTGATGGTTTCTCCAGCAACCATAATTCTAAGCTTCTGATTCATTTAGCCTGCATTCTTCATGATAAATTTTGTATACAGGTTAAATAACATGACAGTATACAGCCTTGCTATATTCCTTGTCTAATATTAAAAAAATTTGTTCCACATTCAGTTCCAATTCTTGCTTCTTGACCTGCATAAAGGTTCCTTGGGACACCAGTAAGATGGTCTCGTATTCCTATTTCTTTGAGGAGTTGTCACAATTTGTTAGGGTCTACCCAGTCAAATGCTTTAGTGTAGTCAATGAAGTAGAAGCAGATTTTTTTCCCCCTGGAACTCCCTTGCTTTCTCCATAATCCAGTGAACATTGGCAATTTGGTCGCTACTTCTTCTGCTTCTATGAAAACAAGCCTGTACTTCTGGTAATTCTCATTTTACATTTTGTTGAAGCTTAGTTTGCAGCATCAGAATCATTAGCATAACCTTATTGGTATGTGAAATGAGCACACTTGATCAATAATTTGTACAGATAGTTCAGAGTAGAGAATTCTGACAAAATGTGGTCCACTGAAGAAGAATGACAAACTAGTCCATTATCTTTGCCAAGGCTCATGGACCATATTAAAATGATTAAAGATAGGACACCAGAGGATGAGCCCTTCAGTTCAGAGTGTGTCCATTATGCTACAGGAAAAGAGTGTAGGACAACTACAGGTCACTCAAGTACTAATGAAGTGGTTAGGCCAAAATTTAAATTAACTTAATGCTCAGCTCTGGATATGTCTGGTGATAAAAGAAACATTCTTTGTCATAAATATTTATTGAATAGGAACTTTTCCTATTCAATATTTCCAATTCAATATTAAATAGGAACCTTGAATGTAAGATCTATGAACCAAGGTAAGTTGGGTGTAGTCAAACAGGAGAAGGAAAGGTTAAACATGTACATCTCAGTTATCGGTGAGTTTAAATGGATGGTAATAGATGAATTAAATTCAGGTTATCATTACTTAAATTATCATGGGAAAGAATCCCCTGAGAAAAATAGAGTAGCTTTCAGAGTCAATAAAAATGGGGGGAAAAGCAATACTAAGCTATAATCTCAAAAATGAAAGTGATATCTGTTGGAATCCAAGGCAAGCCATTTAATATCATGGTAATTCAAATTTATGCTCCAATCTCTGAAGCTAAAGAAAGCAAAGTTGATCAGTGTTACTTTTATGAAGACTGACATTTTCTAGAAATAGCACCACAAAAGATGTCACATTAGTCACAGGGGATTGGAATGTTTTGGAATGATAGGCAAGTTTGATCTTGGAGTACAAAATGAAACCATATAGAGACTAATAGACATTTGCCCAGATAACTTTCTGGCCATAGCAAACTCTTTTTTCAACCACACCAAAATATGACTATACAAATTGACATCACCTTTGGTCAATATTTAAATCAGATTGATTTGTATATACAAAAGGTAGAGAAGCTCTGTACAATCAGTTAAAACAAGACCTATGACTGTATCAAGAGCTCCTTATTGCAAAATTTAGATTTAAATTGAAGAAAGTATGGAAAACCATCAGGCCATATAGCTATGACCTAAATAATATCGTCTGGGAGTACAAAGAAGAAGCAATGAATAGATTTAAAGTATTAGATATGGTAGAGTTCCTGAAAAACAATGTTCAGTGGCTTCCAATTTTATATAGGAGATAACAACAAAAAATGCACTAGAGAAAAAGAAGACAAAGAAAGGAAAATGACTGCCTGATGAGACTTTACAAATACTTCAGATATTTCAAAGAAGAGGGAAAAGGAAAGGAGAAAGGGAAAGAAAACCCAGCAGAATTCCAGAGAATAACAAAAAGAGGGGAATGTTTTTCCAATGAGCAATGAAAATAAATAAAAGAAAGTAATAGAATGGGAAAGATAAGACACCTGCTCAAGAAAATTAGAGATATCAAAAATAGTTCACACAGACATGGGAAACAGGCATGATAAAAGACAAAATTCTAGGGACTTAACAGAAGACAAGGAGCTTAAAACAGGTGGCAAGAATATAGTAGTAGTAGTAGTAGTAGTAGTAGTAGTAGTAGTAGTAGTAGTAGTAGTAGTAGTAGTAGTAGTAGTCTCTCAGTAACCGAGGATGACGATTGTCTTTGTGTGTTTTTGTGCACAAAGACACTTGTGTGTGAAGATTTAAGTGGAAAAGTCAATGCACAGAGATAGTCCCACTCTCTCTCTCGGCGTTGGAAGCCTGGGTCCATTGGCACGAAAAGTCGTTACACCTGGAAACTTCCTCAGCTGCACTGGATGACCATGTTGTCTTTTGTGCTCCAACAGGCCCTAAGCACTCCACAGTGCCTTGCTGTATCGCCATCTCAGCCGTTGAACCTTCTTGTTGGTTTCTTCCGCCTGGCAAGAATATACAGAAGAACTATACAAGAAAATTTTAATATCACTCTTAAGCACAATGACCTAGAGCCAAATCTAGATTTAGCCAGATCTAGAACCACTAATCTAAAACAGAAATCATTGAGAATGAAGTCAAATGAGCTTTAGGAAGAACTATTAATAATATGGTTAGTGGAGGTGACTTCTGCTGAGCTATTTAAAATACTACAAGATGATGCTGTCAAAGTATTGCCCAAGTCAATATACCAGCAAATTATGGACACTCAGCAGTGGTCATTAGATTAGAAAAAGAGGACAGTGCCAAAGAAATGTTCAAATTATTGAACAATTGTGCTCATTTCACATGCCAGCAAAGGTTATGTTTAAGATTTTGTAAACTAGGCTTCAGCAATTTGTGAACTGAGATGTATGAAAAAATTTACAAAGCTTCTCAATATTGATGAATATGAGATGAGGTCTGCTGTATTCTGAAGATTTCCCTATCATATTTTTCACTTCTGTAACTAGATTTTATTTTATAATATCTGATTGGCAAGTTATAAATGCATATGCAAGGATTTTTGAGGAAAGTTAGTTTTTAACTAGTTGTGAAAGAAAGCAATTGATTTAAAAAAATGAAATTTACCCAATAAAGTCACTGCTTTAGTAAACAGCAATGTTTTCTATTTCAAGAAGTGCAGCAGCAAAGCTTACTTTGAGCTCAGAAGGTATCCTTTTTTCTAGCAAAGGGAATTAGTGAAACATTTTTATGGAGTGTGGCTCATTATAGCTTCTTTCAGGTAAAGGGAAAACTGAATTCTAATTATATAAGTCATACTTTAAATCTCAAGACTAATTCACATAGATAGATTCAACATTCAACAAATAGATCTAAAATATACACTATATCCAAGGAACTGTGTTGACACTGGCGATACGATACCCAGATTAAAAAAAGAAGACATTTCTTCTCTCTAGATGATTTTAAAGGGATACAGGGCAGAGAAACAGCTAAAATAATGCAAAGTAGGCAGTGATAGAAGCAAAGGAGAGAACCAAGGGAAAATGCTCCAACAAAATTCAAGTAGGAAGAGAACACTTCTAGCTTGGTCAGAGAAAGTTAGATGCATACAGTACTAATGATGCTAAAAAGGATTAAAATCTGGTAAGGTGAACATTAGGAAGAACATCCCTGGTACAAGGAATGAGCCTGGGAATGTTAAGTAGGTTTAAGCAGGCATGGCAGCCTCAGGAAGGCAGGTGGAATGGAAACATCAAATAAATTTAGGAGTGTCAAAGCTAAGGGAGTGTTAGAAAGGCAGAAAATTTTGGTCAAAAGAGTTTGATTAGTGGGTTGTTTTACCCAAATGTAAAACACTTCTGTATAATTATGATATCAAAAGTAAGATCATTCATATTGTGTGGCAGAGGTCAAGGGAAGATGATCACCTAAAAGGAGAAAGCTGATGAACTGGGAAATAAGAGCACTGGAGTTTATGTTAAAATGTAAGTTGAACTCCATAAGTATAAAAGTTAGGACTGAATTTTGAAAAAAAAAAAAAAGAAAGACTAGAGGGGAGGAGCAGTAGATAATCACTACCAAAATCTGAATGGGGTGACATATCTAAATGTTATAAATCTGAAAGAAGGAGAACCCTGCTACTGAGAGAAGGTGGGTAGGTAGAAGACCTGAAAATGGCATTGAGCAACAAGAAAAATGCTTAATTCCTCTCCTTTTTCAGTGTGAGAGACTGGAGAGGAGGACATGAGACAAGGTAACTCCAGTCCTGGAGAGGGTAGATGGGAATGCATTGTGTTTTGGCAAAGCAAAGTTTCTGTGATTTCAAGGAGACTGAAGGAATATAAAATGTAAAGTCTAATATGAAAGGCAGTTTTTAAAAATAGAATGAAGGTTATTTAAAATAGAATGAAGTTTCTACAGGGCAGTATGGAAGGAGAGAGGAGTGAAAGTGGTCACATAAAAGGAGAAATTTGAACGAGGAAGGAAGAAATGTTTAAGTTCATATTAAAATGTAATTTTAATTCTCCAAGTAAAAGAAGAGTTTGAACTGAACTTTGAAAAAGAAAGCAGAATGATTTGGGGAGAGAGTAGAAGGGAATTGATACCCATGAGAACTTGTGCTGACGTGGATGGTATGAAGGAATTGGAGTGTCAAGGAAAGGAAGGTTTGACCTAGGCCAGCTATGACACAATCACAAAAAATGGGGTAATAGATTATCAAGTCATTTCTAGGAGCTATTGTTATTTTTATAACTACCCTAAAATATATTTTTAGATCGGAAAGGTCTTAAAAAGTTCTTTTAAATCCCTGCTTTCAACCAAGATAATTGATAGAACTGAAGATCAGGAAATAAGTGTTTTAGGTGAGGCTCACGAAGGATCAGGTCCAAAAATGACTGACATGAGAATGCTTGATTAAGAAACTAAGCCCTGACAATGTTTTGTTTTGCTTTAGAAATTCTTATCCTGGGGTCCATGAATTTTTGTTTAAAAATATATGTATGTAACTATTTCAGTATAATTTATTTTGTAGTGCTATATATTTTATTTTGTTTTTTAAATATATATTATTCTTATGTACATTAAATTTAATTAAATGTACATAAAATGTATATATTATTCTGAGAAAGGGTCCATAGGTTTCCCAAGAATACTTCTGTGATACAAAAAAGTTAAGCAATTAGAATATGGACTAATAATGGATTTATACTATATATAGTTTAGACTATGACATTTAATCATGTAAAGTAGTTTTATGTGGTAAAATGCTACATTAGAAAGGCATCCTGAAAAATGTTGATTTTTTAAAATATGGTGTTAAGATTTTTATCCAGTCCTGTGATTATATCATTGCAGAGACCCCCAAAGTAAGAATTTCCTCTTCTGATGATTAGCACTTTATCTATATCTTTATTATGCCATATTACTCTCCTAGATGCCCTCTACAATCCATCCAAACTGGCCTACTTATTACTCCTAGTCATCACTTCTCCACTGTCTATCTTTCCTCCCTTGGTTATACTCCCTCCTTGTAATAATTACTGCTAATACTGCTGACTAAATTAAATGAGACTTGCATTACCTAGTTCTTTCCATGTTGCAATCCCCGGTAGAATGTGAATTCTTTAGGGACAGAGACTACCATTTTTGTGTTTATATTCCAAATATCTAATATAGTGACTGGGATGTAGTAGGCTCTTAATAATGCTTGTAAAATCAAATCCAGTTAGAGAATTGAAAGAGGACCCTGAGAAAAATTAAGTGATTTGCCCCATGGTCACACAGCTGGTGTGTGTCAAAAGTAAAACTGGTATCCAGTTTTTCTTGGCTCTAATGCCATTCCATGTTTATTAAACATTAGAAACACCTTTGGAAAGACTCCTGGCATATTCAGCAGAAAGTGGCAGTCATTAATTAACTTTCCTCATTTTATTTTAAGTTAAATTAAATAGTCTCATCAAGAGATATGGACAAAAAGGCTGGAATAGGGTAAAATTGACACTTGGCATACCTTTCTGACTGAACAACAAATGCAGAATTGGCACCAGTAAACATCATCTTGAAAAGTGCTGCTCAGGTTGGATGCAGAACTGCAGTATTTTTATCAGAACAAATTTAAAATAATTCCTTACGATTTTATATAAAAGATAATATTAACTGAAGTAACCATAGTTGAATATGTGAATTTTATGTATATTATGTGAATTTTGTTTAAAGATTGACTAATTATACTTAAAAATAATTACCAGGGTAATGGAGGAAGGTCTTGGAAGATGCTTTCAGTTGATGCTTTAATTGTAGTTGAAGACACACTTGTAAATCTCTAAAATCAATCAACATGCATTCATTAGGCATTATTATAGCTTCTGGGGAGGGAGGGGGGAGGAAGTCCCTCTCAAAGAATTTCCATTCTTTTAGAGGAAATGATATATTTGTTTTAATCTAAATTAATGAAACATAAAGCAGAATAATGGCAGGACTAGCAAATGAGGAGAAATTAAGAAAGGTCTTTTTTTAGAAGGCAGTACTTTAGCTGATTTTTGGAAGGTAACTAAAATTTTAAGAGGCAAGGGGAGAAGGACATTCCTGACAGGAGATGATATGAGATTGCCCATATTACCACATAGCAATGAGGGATGGAATGTCCTGTAAGAGTGACAACAAATAGGTGAGTCTGGCTGGATCATGGAATAATCCATAATCCTGAAAAGAGAAACTGGAGCTAGGCAGTGAAGGACTTCATATACCAAGCAAAACAGAATTTTTTTATCCTAAAGGCAAGGAGCTACTGGCAGTTTCTGACATGTTCCTTGAAATATTAATTTGACAGCTTTGTGGAGGATGAATTCGAATGGGAAAAGCCTGTATATAAGGAGACCCATTATGAAACTTTTGCATTCATTGTGATAAAAGGTGAAGAGTGCCTAAACTATAATAGTGTCATGTGAGTGAAGAAAAGAAGGTAAATAGGAGGAAAATGCAGATAAAATGGACAAAATTTATCAATATTTATCAATTTATCAATGGACTATGGGAATGAAATCCTGGCAAGAATAGAAGGAAGATAACTCTTAAGAGTTTAACTTGAATGATTCTTGTAACCAAGAAATAATGTTATAAATTGACTAAATAAATTAATTTAAATTAAAAAATATATAATTTTTTAAAAAGAGTTTAACCTGAGTAACTGGAAGGATTATGGTACCTTAGAAGAAATAGAAAAGTTAGCTAGAGGGATGAGTTTGCCTATATAGAGATTTGTTTTTAAGCTTTTGCTCACTTTCTCAGATTTCTTTAAAATTTCTTTAAAATACATTCATTAGAATAATTAGTTGATAGGCAATGTAGGCAAAGAAACAAAATGTTCTCCAATAATAATTAAAACAAACTCTAAGAACGTGACCTTTACATTTAAAATGAAAAACTTGGAGTACATAACTCCTTTCTTATAACAAAGTAGATAATATCCTAAGAGTTATCAGAGAGAAATAAAAGAAGAGTCACAGTCCTAAGAGTGAGATGTAAACTTAGGTCCTCTTGGTAGTGATGGTAGAACATTTCCAGGAGTGAAAGTAAGAATTTTAAAGTTCTAAAGGTCTTCTCAGAGGTCACCTCATTCTATCACCCACTTAAAAGCAAGAGAAAGCAAGAATTGCAATTAATATATTGATAAGGAAATATTTAAATAACATTAGATAGATAGAAAGATCTGTCATCCTGTCTCAACTGATGTGCCATTTCTTGCCACAGATGTGCCCAAAGCAATCCACTAGATGTGGTAGATTTTTTGACATCGTGAGAATTGTAGTAGAGCACACGTACTCCCATTGAGTAATTTCTTGCCCATCCTTTTACAGTCATAGATTTCAGAATTATATGGATATATGTATGTCTCATGTTTATTTTTCCTAGATACTGCTCACCCTTTGAACTTCTGTTTAAATGATATGAATAAAATATATGTTTATATGAAATCCAACATATTTTATTTTCTCAGCTTTGTGTCATTCACAACTGTGATTAAATTACCTTCTGTGTGTTGATATACTTAACTCCACTTCATACATTCCACTCCACAAAAGCACTACTTTGATTGCTTTCTAATACCACGCTTGTGATTCTAGGTTCTTATGCCCTTGTTCTGCCTCCAGGATACAGGTTCTAGTTGGCTTTGCCATACTGGAGAGAAAGGTTTGGAGCAGAGACCCAGTAATTAAGTGGATTGTGACTGTTTCAGAGCCAGTTTTGATAAGTTGAGAGCTCTATCATAAATTTGTTCATTGGGTGATGAAATGCTCTGGTCTCAGCAGTACAGAGATTATGACCTTATTTGATGAGAAAAGTACTCACTTTTATTAAATCACAGCATCCTGAAATAGTAAAATGTTTTATCTTGCAATTTGTTGAGAAAAATATTGAATGAGATAAGACTAAGGCAGAGCATCAGGATAAAAGAAAGAAGTACCCAAAACTGAGTCATACATTTCCCAAATTGGTCAAATATGCTTCAATGAGTTGAAAATATTTCCTTTTATCCAACTATTCAGGAAGCCTCTATTTAGGAGGTACATTAAAATAATTTTAAACACGTAAACTAAGGTTTTACGCTTAGTGCAGCACACAATCACTTAGGAGACATTCCTGGATTAGGTTACTTTAACTACATTAATTTATTTCAGTTATATGTATCTGTTCCAACTATGACTTCATTCCAAAGTCAGATTAGATAGCATTCTTGCTAATGTTTGGTGAAAATTACCTCATGTAAACTTTATAGTTAATATACATGTAAATTTTTAAATTTTGAATAGCCTAGAAACAGAAGAATCTCATGTCTAGATACTTAAAAAACAAAACCAAACACACACACACAAACACATACACCCCAAAAAATCAACCAACCAAACAAAAAACTTTACATAATTTCCTTTTATTCTAACAGCCTAATCTTACTTTATCTGACCTTGACTTTATAGAGCTCTTTACTAGCCTGTCTATTCCTTCTTTTAAGTCTATTGGAGACTGCTTTGTATTTCCAAAATCCACTGTTGTATAGGAGATATTTAATAAATTCCTTCAAGTTTATATAGTTGGTTTCAAACACAGATACTTAATATGTTATGTCAGAATTGTCTCAACAATGAAATATCTGGCTTGTCAATATGCAAATAAATGAGATTTTATGCTAAGAGAAAAAAAAGTCATTTGAACTATGCTTCCCTCTACAGCCACATCTGTTAGTGATGTTTCCTTGACTAGAAGATCCAATATAGGAAATATGATCCATGAAGGGCACAGCAATACTTGTCCATAGACAAAAATGAATACCAACAATAATGGAAAGGAGTGAAGCCATGATGATCTCCAATATATTCAAGGGCTCTATGTTACTGCTCCTTGCCCTTTTTCTCAGATATATGTTTGGATAGTACAATACAGATCAGCAGCATTCTCATTCTATTCTCATTGTCATTAGCTGCCCCATTTCTGGGTACAAGTGATCTCAGATTTCTCACTAGTCACAGTTCCAACTTCTGATCAATTTTCTGTATCACAAATCATTTCAAAGGGAGAGAATCTGGAACCAAAAAAGTTGATACCTTAACTGAACCACATTTCCTAGCTTTACTTGAACTTTCTCCTAAAAACTCATTCTAAATTCTTAAGCACCAAAATAGACTTTTCTCCTCTAAAATACACTAGCCACTGTCCATCCCATTTTGTGTTTGTTTTTTTTTTAAATACCTGGGTAGAAGTTTTATTGCAATCTTTTGCTACTTGATTTAGTTGCTTTCCCTTTAGTGGCACTTTGGGGAACATCTAAGGAATGAGATACTTCATCACTGGTAGGAATGGAATCCTAAGAAGATGACAAAAATGTTTTGTTTATTTCATAGAATCAAAGAATTTTAGACCTGTCAGATTTCTAGTCTAAACACATTAGCTGACAGACAAGACATTAATACCTCTATAGAATTTTTCATAACTCCCGATATGATTTGACAATATACAATAATACAAAATTTCCCCTCATATTTTTAAGGAAGTCTAGATGATAGTTCCATGAAAATGTCAAAATGTCTTTACCCAAGGGCATAATGATAACTTACATTTTTATTGCACTTTGAAGTTTGAGAGCAAGCATTTTACCTCATTCATATTTGATCTTAAAAATTCTTTGAGGTAGGTAGACAAGCACTAACTTAAGTAGCTTATTGACATGTAATCTGGAAAAAAATTTAAATTTAAAAAATAGCATAGGCAATGAGGAAATAAAGCTATTATTCTTTGCTGCTGATACCCATGTAGAATTCTATATACTCAACCAAAAAATTAATCAAAATAATTAACAACTTTAGGAAATTTTCAGGATATAAAACAAACCCATATAAATTCAAAAGATAGAAAGAGAAATTCCATTTAAAGTAATTGCAGACAATGTAAAATACCTGGGAGTCTATTTGCTAATCTAGGCAATTCTATGTTGCCTCTTAAATGTACATGCTACGATTTTCAAGTAAGAAGAATTTAACAAGTAATGATCATTTATTAAATGCTAACTGCATGCCAGAAAGTATGCCTGTCTTGGATGAGGTGCAGAGCAGAGGGGAGAAGAGATGAGAAGACAGCAGCAAGGCAGATGGAAACGTGTACATGTTGGCTAAGTCTTGATGTCCTGGTAGAAAGCTGGATGGTGTTTATGGAATACTTGTAATCAATTGGTTTTCCTCGCCATGTAAAGGATTTATAAAATGCCAAAAGATGTCCTGAGTGCCACCATCACTGCCATATACTAGAAGAAAGGTCAGAAAATTGTCAGAACTGTGATACCTTTTCTGTATTTTTGTTTGTTTGTTTTGTTGTTTCTGTATAATCTATGAAGCATAGTGATCATTCAAACATCTTTAGAATGTTGGTATAGCTATGCTCCATAGGATGACACAATGCAAGTGCTAGCTGCAGGAAGATGGAGAGCCGTATCATAAAAACAATCACATCAGGTTTTAACAAATGACTCTGATATGATAGCTTCATAACTTATTCAGAGATAAATGCCTAGAACAATAGACACTCCCATTTTCAAATGGCTATCAAAATATATTCCAAGGTAAATAGACATTTATATTGTTCATTAAAAAACTTTTATTATGAGTTCGTTGCATTTTAAGAGGATCTATTCACCAATGATATTTTCCTACTGTATATAGCATAACAACTTGAAACCTTTATTGCTAATTCATAGTTGGGGTTTTTTTCCAGGTTACATGTCAATGTAATTTTCTAACATTTTGTAATCCATGTGTTCTTCTTCCCTTTGCCCCTCCACCTTTCCCATAGTTGTACAAGTGTTAACATACAAAACATATTTCTATCTGTCATGTTATAAAGTAAGACACAAAGCATTCATACTAAAGAAAAATCGTGTGGGATAATTCATAGTTTGTCAAATGAGTATGTCACTTATCAGTCAATCAGTTATTGAAAAATAAGCATATATGAAATGTTTCCTTTTTACCAGGCATTAAGCTAGGTTATGAGACTAAAAACAGAAAGAAAAAATTATTTCCACTCATAAAGTTATTTATATATTAATGGAAGAGATAACGGTTTGTGGATAGAGTGTCCCCAAATTCTTCATGATATTTAAAAGTTTAAAATTACCCTATGAATTTTGAGAAATCATTTTAGTATAGTCAGAATAACAAAGTAATAAAGTTTCAGTAGTTAAAAATGGCACTAAGATTTTGGGAACATCTAGTATACATATTGTAGTAGAGGCATGGAGAGGACTTGTAAACCAAGATGCAAGAACCAGGGCTCCAAATGGAATGTTCCCAGGAGTTGGCAGTTTGAGATGACAGGGGGAGGGGACTGTAAGACACACACACTCTCTCTCTCTCTCTCTCTCTCTCTCTCTCTCTCTCTCTCTCTCTCTCTCTCTCTCTCTCTCTCTCTCTCTCTGGAGGCTGGAAGCTGGCTGAAAAGTCCCTGGTGGGGCCGGGTGGGGGGCTGACTTGGCTTTTGGATTTTGTCTCTGTCTCTCTGACTCTGGGTAGTTAAAACTGATAGGAAAAAGACACTTGGCTTTTGAGTTGGTGGTCTATATGAGAGTTGAGCTGGCCAAGAGAAACTTAGAGACTATGAACTTGGTTTTCTTTCTGGGGTTAAGCTGAGAGACCTTACTTATTTTTTGTGAAGAAGAAAGAAGATTTAAAAGGCTGTTGTCCTCCATCTCCCTAACTGTCTAAGAGTCACACTTGTGACTTCCCAAATCCTCAATTTTACTGCATTTAGATTAGGGACTTCCTCATCCCTCTTACCTCAGTTTCCCATCCTGTTATCCCAATAAACCCCTTGACTGAGAAAGCAACTAGAGTATCTTTATAGTTCACTCAGGAGGGAGAGAAGAAGCAAAGGCTTCAAGAAGATTGGGGAGGTGAGAGAGGCAAAAAAGGAGAGGGTTGGTTAAGGGAGGGAGTGAGGGAGGAAGGAGGTTAGGAAATAGATTGATCCATCAGCAATCAGTAGGGATTAGTAGACAAAAACCCCAGAGTAAACCTCAGAGCAGTCCCCTGTGTGGCAATATCCCTGTGTGGCATCCCTCAGCATTTCTCATTCCTATCTCCATTACCAATAAGCAGATTTAGGTTCCTGTAGCAGCTCTCTCTAGTCACAGCCAGTCAGAGAACAGCAGTCATTGTAAGAAGAAACAGAATCATTTCCCTTCAGTTTACCTTCTCTATTGTAACAAGAAATAGTTTACCTCAATCTACCTTCTCTAATGTAATAAGAAACAATTTCCCTCAGTTTACTTATTTTATTTCAACAAGTAATAGGTTTCCTCAGTTTATTTCTTCTATTTCAATAATCATGTTCCATTCTAGCTTCTAACCATGACTTTCCACAGTTTTGACTGGGAGCTTTAAGATATATTCCTCTTTCCCTGACCTATAGTTGTAGTGAGAGGTACATAGTTTGCGGCGTTAGTTTTCTCTTTCTTCCAACCTGAATGTGCAAAGGCATTTTTTAAAGGATGGTGTTTGATCATGATTCTGCTTTATCACTTTCACAAGTTTGTTTTCTGAATTGTGTTCTTTTTTGGGAGTTAGTCTACAGAATCCCAAGGTGCTCCTTTGTATGTGTTACATATCTTTCAGTTTAAGAAGTGGGGTGAGTAGTGGTTGCTTTTGTTACATTGCTTTGTACTTGTATGGGCATTGGGCCATACTAGCAATAAAGAAAAACTTCATTTTATTCTAAGATTTTCTTGACATACAAATATAAACTATGTATTTAAACATTTTTCATCACTCTCCCTTCCTCCATCCTCTCTCTAACTTCATATTAAAAATGGAATTCCTTTCTACTTTCACAGTTTTGCTGACACCAGTTGTACTTAAACTTTACTTCAAGCTGGGCTCTTGATGCCCACCATGGAGTTGGCATCACTGAAGAAATGAAGTATTGCCAGGTTCTAGCCCTGCAATGTGGTAATTTATTTCTTCTGGCACCATAGCTCCATTGGAACCATACAAAATTTCCATACCTAATACACTCACAGACCCATGCAGAACCTCATCCCTTATATCTGCACGTATAGAATCTTTATTTTCCCCTCAAGCTAAATCTTTCTCTCTCTTCTCCCTTGACCTCCACTCAGTCATTTTTTCTTCACATTAACAGGTTTTCCTTAAGAGGTGAATGTCTTCTTTAAAAAAATAATTAATTAACTAAACTTCAAACTGGCCTATTTTGTAAAATTTCAAATGAAGGTCATTTCAGCTTCATTTCTAAATTGAAACAGGGTTTCCAACATATTGGAACTAAAAGATGTTAGAGATTGAGGGGATGGGATTCTCAGCCAATAAAAACAAGCCAGAATAGAGTCCAGAAGACTCTAATTTCAGTAATTTATGGATTAATATAATGAATTTCATCATTTAACACTGTTAGAACAAGAAGAAACAATTACCTAAAAAGTTAACATTTTTCTGCCTCTCCTCATCTTCTCAGTTAGAATAGCAAGAACTCAAGTTATTTAGAGGCTTTTCTGTAAAGTTCAAAATAGATAAAAGCAGTACCTGATTTTTAAAAAATTCACATTCTTCTGAGGGGATAAACTACATTATGTACAATAGGTAAATTTAAAGTATATTTTACAAAAATCTAAAGTAAAAGGAAGCACTAAGTTTTGGGGTTCAGAAAAAGTCCTAATGTAGGTTGGTTGGTTGGTCATTGTCCTTCATCCTTGAAGAGGACTAAAATAACATCACAGTAACAGAATTAGTGTATAATGACTATGACTGATTAGATCAACACAAACTCAGAAGATTCTACCACAGGGAGGACACTAGTATTCCATGTGAACATTTGGAAAATCATAAAATAGTAAAATGGTATAGGTGATGTCTTTTGACTTGCATAAATTAGATTTAAGTGAGGCAGTGTTGCACAAAGTCTTCAGTCTCCCTCTCTTTTTCAGTCATTGAAGTCCAATGGCCAAAGTCGATATGATGGGGATGTCTTCAGATACATTGGATTACCTTGGTGTCTTCCATGCCTGACCAAGCACTAAGTGCTCCACAGTGTCTGCTTCAGCTACCTTCATGGCCTGTTGGAACAAATTGTTCTCATTCATCTACTCCACAGCAGATATTGTCACAGCTTGTATTAGAAATCCCATTAATTCACCAATGATGTTAAGTACATCAGTTACCCTCATCCTGGTTTGGTTCATTTAATTTGTTGTCCAAGATGGTTTTACCAGTGTGTAGCATATTGCAGTTCCTTGCAGCCAAAGGTGAGAGTTAGGTGGCAGTAGCTCATCAGACATTATCCCTCCTTAATTCTTTTTGAGATCTACAACTAATATTCTTTCTTTTCCTCACACATGACAATCCATCTTCCTTTATCCATGGCTTGATTTGGCTGTCTCGTACAAGAACAATCTTGCTTCTATTCTACCTGTCCTATCCTTTGAAGATAAATCTCAAACATAACCTTCTATGTAGCCTTTACTGATCCCATCTGCTAGTGCCTTCCATCCCAAACAGCCTTGTATTTAACTATTTTGTGTTACTTGTATTTATTCTCTTTTATTTATTCTGTGTATATGTATACTAGATGTTCCCAAAGTCGTAGTGCCATTTTTAACAACTAACACTTTATTACTTTGTTATTCTGACTATACTAAAATGATTTCTCAAAATTTATAGGGTAATTTTAAACTTTTAAATATCATGAAGACTTTGGGGACACTGTCCACAAACCGTTATCTCTTCCATTAATATATAAATAACTTTATGAGTGGAAATCATTTTATTCTTTCTGTTTCAATCTATTTCCTAACTTCCTTCCTCCCTCACTCCCTCCCTTAACCAACCCTCTCCTTTTTGCCTCTCTCACCTCCCCAATCTTCTTGAAGCCTTTGTTTCTTCCCTCCCTCCTGAGTGAACTATAAAGATACTCTAGTTGCTTTCTCAGTCAAGGGGTTTATTGGGATAACAGGATGGGAAACTGAGGTAAGAGGGATGAGGAATTTCCCTAATCCCAATCATTCTGTATCTCCATGATTCATATAATCCAAACACATGGATAAAGTAACAAAGGGTTTATGGGCCTTGTTTAAATATCTGAAATACTAGGCAATGCTTTATGCTTAAAAATGAATTTTGTGTAGGTACTTGACATGTCAGGATTATACCATCTAATAGAGATCTGAATAATGGATCCAAGATCTGTTTTGCTCATCTCCTACTTTCCTGACATTTTTTTTGTCATCATTTTTGAAGTTGTAGTACAGTATCGTTTGCTTAAATACTTTATAGGGTTCCTTTTTAATTTTTAGATCTTAAAGCTTGAAATGTATTAAGACTTTTGGGACACCTTGTATAACATTTCAGGATCTATATAAAACCATAAATGTATATTAAGACTTTTTGAACATTGTGTATTTCAATCCCCAAATGACATTTAACAAATAAAATAGGCATTTTTGCTCCTTTATTACTTATCTCCAGATTCAGTAACTTATCATTGCATACTTATCTCTTCTTCAGTTTTCTTTTCCCCTTCATCTCTTCTCTTGGCCTGTAAACCTTAAAATTTCACAGACTTATGAATGTTAAAAATTTTACTCCACATTGAGGAATCCTCCAATTCCCTACTTGAAATAATTCCCTACCAGATAATGAGAACTCTACTTGAATGTGAAAACTCCTTGCTATGGGAGTATCCCTACTCCACTCCTACTTAAGACTGCTTTAGGGCAGAAAACTCCTTGCTAAACAATGAAAGTACTTGAAAACCATTCTTATAAAGGAAAGGAGTTCTTTGAGCCATGCCTGTTTTTGGAATTGATACAATGGGATGCTAGGTGCCTATAAAGGTGGGGCAACTTATAAACTACTTAGACCTAAAAGGTGAAAACTTACTCAGAGGTTTTCTCTTAATGAAATTAGTTGACACAGCAGCATTTTTTTTTCTGACTTACTAAAGAGATTAATCTACTCAGCTGTGAATTCAAAATGGGCTGTCTTTTGGAAAACATCTACAGTGATTGGTAGATGGAAGAACTTAGGGGAGGTGACATAGGAGATTTTGCCCTTAAAAATAACAGCTCAGAGAAGAGCGGAAGTCATTCTGAAACATTCAGATTGAGGAGGACTCATTCTGAAACATTCAGATTGAGGAAGACTGATTCTGAAACATTCAGATGGAGGAAGGAGCTGGTGAAAGCAGCTGAGATGATGCTGGCCTGGTGTCACTACAATCCTTGCTTAGGCAGACCTTGTGGTGAGTCTTAAAAGACTGACTGACTGATCTCTCTCTCTTAAGACTCAGGTCTAGGCCATGTTGGCTTAAGGCCCTTCATACTTATTTCCTTTTTTTCTCCCTTTCTCTCTTTTCTTTAATTCCACATTTGTATTAATTAAAATCTCTATAAAACCCATTTGACTTGGGTATTTGAATAATTGGGAATATTTCCCTGGCGACCACCTTATATTTGATTTAAAAACCAAGACACTGTAGTGAAACATATTTTCTGAGGTCAATTCACTATTTTAAATCTCACAGGCCCTTACCATCTTCAAATACGTCCAGGCTGCTCTATTCCTCACATGGTTTAGATAGGATAGAAGCAATATTCTGGTAATGCTTAATAACTGACTCTCTAAATGAAAAAAAAAAAAACATTTGCAATATACTTTAAGTTTAATCTTTATTATTAACATTTTCTCCATCACTGTCTTATATTCAATCAAGTGTAAAATGGAGATTTGAACCTCAGACTTTAATCCCCAGAAATCCTTGCTGGTTCCCAGATTGCCCTATAATCTCCCTGAATCTCACCTGAGTGCAAGATCACAAATTATTATTTAAAGGGGCTCTCCGCCTACTCGCGCTCTCTCCCTGCTTCCACTTCTAAGCACACGCATCTCTCAAGATGTAGTAAGTGAAATTGAATGGGCCTTTCAGCCCTCCTAGGCATGTGCTATCTTATTTTGTATTTTCTTTATTTCTTAATCTTTAATAAACCTCATCAAATATAATACTTTTTAGCATAGAAACAATTTTTAATCTTAACACAAGTGTAGCAAAAAAAAAAATGAACCATCATTTGCTGATTCGTGAGGTATAAGTGCTCCCAAAGAAAATTTCACAATTTGGTCTTGTGTACTCATTTACGTTGGCTCTAGCACATCCTGGGATGGAAGTTAACTATCCTGTTCCTTCCATTGAGAAAGCAGACATGAGGCATCACTCTCTTCCCTGCTTCTATGACCTACAGACCCTAAGCACCATCTTCTGATCTTGGTCTACTTGTGCCACGTCATCCAAGTGTTGATTATTCATCCAGTTTTATTTGGGTTTAAACAGTGGCAAAAATGGCTCTCTCTGTATTAGCATTCATTTTTCCTCCTTTTATTCAGGGGGTAAGAATTGTCAATGTAGGTGAGTGTTGGCTTGGTCAGATCTACTGCCATGGACAAACCGCAGATCTTTGCCATTTGAGGGTTAAAAGCACGTAGCTATAGTGTGTAATGTAATATAGTTTTCCATGTGAACCTTTAGGTAAAGTTAAAGCTTTGCTATTGAATGGGGTTTAGTTTTTAGACAAGGGTTCAAAGAAATAAGTGAGCTCTCAGAAGAGGACAGTAACAATGATAATGTCACTTGTATTGTTAAACTTTGCTATGCATTTGTGCTGGGGCTCTCTCTCCCTTATTCCTCACTCCTCCATCAATATTTATCTGTCAGGACCATTTTATTTTTTATTTTATTTTATTTTTAAACCCTTACCTTCCATATTGGAATCAATACTAGGTTTTGGTTCCAAGACAGAAGAGCGGTAAGGAGGAGGCAATGGGGTTAAATGACTTGCCCAGGGTCACAGCTAGGAAGTGTTTTGAACCCAGGACCTCCCATCTCTAGGTCTTGGCTCTCAATCCACTGAGATACCCAGCTGCCCCCTGTCATTACCATTTTAATATTTTGAATTTTTTCTTTGGCCATTTGTAAATGTCATGTCTTTTACTTAAAGGTTTCCATGACTTCAAATCAAATTGTAGCTTCCTCATTATGGGATCTGTATTTTCTTTATCTTTTTTATCTATCTGAAACACTTAGGAGAATGCTTTGTCAAGAGTAAAGATTGTTGACTGACAGACTGGGTCCTTCCCATGGCCAGCTAGAAATGTGGCATTTTGATTTTAAAATCTTTTTTTCTACTTAATCAGACCAAAAATCAGACCAATGTATAGCTATACATGAAAATCATATATCACACCTGGAGAGCTTCTTTTGGAAAATGGATAATAAATTGGACAAATGAGAACCATAGCAGATACTTGAGGTAGGTTACATGGAAGGATATGTGAAGAAATGGTGTTTTCTCATTCCTCTTGAGGAAGTACATGATCCAAGTGAATTTTAAATGATCTGCTCTGCCAGGTCTCAGACTCATTGAATATTTATTTATTTGATACTAAAAAATTTTGGAATATGGGATTCTTACTCAAGTGTAATATAGACTAGATGGCCCCCGAGGTCCCTTTCAGCTCTTAAGATTGTATAAAAAATATCTAGCTTAATGGGACAGTTATTCAATATTGGATGAGGACAATATAACACTAGGTACAAAGTCCTACAGGGAGGATTGTTTCCTTTTGCAATGCTGTTTTTTAATACAGTATTATAGTTTGTCCCTTGAGAATATTAAATTCAAATAAGAGTCCCAGAGGCAAGAGAGCTATAGATTTTGCCCCCATTATTTTGCAACCCAAATGACAGCATGTCATTTAATAGTGTGGTTTGCATAGAAGATGGATGATAATTCAATGAAATTCAAGAAATACTTCAGTGAACAGAAGGCAATGCTGATAAATTGTTGGGTTTCAGGAATAACAAAAAGACTTGGTATAAAATTAATGTTCAGAGACAAAACAAATGTAGCAAAATGCTTTTAATGTTCTATATACATAGTGAAACAACAAGGAAAGCATATGTAGTGATGCTTTTTATTTGGAAATAATCACATTGGTATAATATACAAATAATATACAAACTTAAGTCTAGGTACCTTACTGACACATAGCATGCACACTTCCAACAGTTTGAAAGTTGTTCCTGACACCATATGGGTTATTTGATTCTCTTTCTTATTTATATTCTCATACATAGGAAATGTAAGTTGTATGTTTTTTTGGACTATCCTTTTCACATAGTTAAGGCTAATTTTAGATCTAACTCATGAAAAAAGAAGCCACTTAATAAAAGTAGGTATCTTTATGATAAGGGGAAAAAACATCAAATGACAAATATTGAATATCTACACATGTATTTACAGCAAATTTCAAAAAGATGCCAGCTATTGTCTTTTTTTTTTTGCTCCTTCACCAGTCAGTATTAATTGAAATGACAAGGGGATATCAAGGAAACTCATCAAAGGACTTAACTTTGTCAATTTGAGTTTCTAAAAGTTACAGTGAATTTGGCGCCTCATCTTTTCACTTAGTATTTTAGTGCCTGAGGATAATAGAAAGGGAATAATGGAATAGATAGAATAATTTGGGAAGAAATTGTGTTTGAAACCATATTATCAAATAAATCACCCTCCATGGGAGAAAACAATACAGAAAGATCTTGGCTTTAGCAATTGGATAAAGATAAGTATTCAGAATGAAGCAAGTAGGGCTTAGCTAGATAATAGCTTGACTATCAGGGGCAATGTTGCCAATTAATGATAATAGAACCATATAGAATTTCACAGTATTGTGCCTAGGCATGCAGAGAATATTGTTAACATCAGCGTGCTCATGTGTCATTAAACAGATAGATTGAAAAGGTGGTAAAAATTGGATCAAAGCTCTGTTACTGAAAGTTACTTTTTAATTGATAATCACTTTTTAAAAGGTAGTTTCTGGAAGAATAAGAAGTGAATATTAAAATTTATTACACAAACATTTTATTGATACATTGAATTGCAGAATCCAAAAAATTGAACTCATCCAACAGAAAAATATGTCATATATATATATAGATAGATATAGATATATAGATAAGCATTTATGATCCCACTGTCTCAGTTATTCATTGATAACATATCACATGTGATATGGCATTTGTCTAGAAAAATCATATTGCACTATTTGGAGATAAAATGGAAACTACAAAACAAATACAGAAAACAAAAAATATCATTTTATGTCTCAGACATAACTATTAGAAAATGTTTTAAATTATAGTAATGAGGAAGGTAAACAAAAAAAATGTTAGGTAAAAAAGACTTCCTTCCTTCCTTCCTTCCTTCCTTCCTTCCTTCCTTCCTTCCTTCCTTCCTTCCTTCCTTCCTTCCTTCCTTCCTTCCTTCCTTCCTTCCTTCCTTCCTTCCTTCCTTCCTTCCTTCCTTCCTTCCTTCCTCCCTCCCTCCCTCCCTCCCTCCCTCCCTCCCTCCCTCCACAAAGTCGGCCAGTCCTATGAAATCCTGCTTGGGGTAACGAAAAATGAAGAATAACAGGTAACAAAAAAAAAAAGAATGGACACTATATGAAAGAGAAAATAGTGCCAAATTTATTTGCTTCACACAGAACTTTTATAGGCAAAGACTACTTAGACAAAATCCACAGGAATTTATGACTCTTCATTCCCGAAACTCTAATCTTGGTCCAGGGATAGGCAGATGTTCAAAGGTTAACCCGCATTCTTCGTTTAATACAAATCCAAACAAGGGAAGAGGGGCAAACAAGGGGATAGGCGCCCACCTTATCACAATTTGCTTTTCATAAATGTTATCCTGCTTCCTTCATGTTTCCTGTTCCATCCTTGGTCCCAGGATGGGTAAAGGTTAATCCACATCTTTGTCTGAAGCAAAGACAAACAAAGGAAAGAGGAGGCTCTGCCTCCACTACAATTCCCCCTTTTTGTTTTGCAAAAGTACTCTGTGGAGGGCCAAAGTCCAGTCAATTTTGCCCAAGCTGGACAAAAGGAGTTGGAACAGACAGGGAAGAAGGATCACTAAGATAACTATGAACAGTATGAAAGTCAATATGGTTATACTCATTTGAGCTAAAGGAGATACCCAACTTTGGCCTGACTTAATCCAATTGTATAAGGAATCAGCAATATGTTCGGGACGAAAGTCCTCAGCTAAAGAGCTATCCATCTCATCAAAGATATGGTTCAATTGTTGGATATCCTCTGAGATGTTACTTTTTAACCAAAGACCTTGTAAATCATTTCTAATTTCTTCAAATGCATCAGATGTGTTAGCTTTAACAGGAAGGAGGCAAAAGGCTGAATAGCGATAATCACACCTTAATTTCCCCTTAATAGCTAAAATTTCTAATTGATTGGTTAATAACAATACATCTTTAGATATTTGTTGTAAAGCATAAAAAACCCTTGTATTAATATCTTGCTGTAAGTGTAAAACCTGGGTTACATTCTGTGCTAGCCCATGTAAGTATTCTGCATCATGTTCCAGGGTCCGTACATTAGCTACACTTTGTGCTAGAGAAACACTACTGACAGTTGTAGCTGTTATGGCGGCTATAAGAGCTACAATACCTAAAACTAAGCAAGAAATACACCTTCTTTTCCTAGGGCTGATTAGTTGAGACAGTTTTTCCATTGCTCTATCTGCCGGTGAGTGATACCATCCCCCTGAATGTTTAGCTCTTAGCAGGGCTAAAGGAGGCCTACGTACCACTAAAACTGTGTAACCCTCAGGGGTCTGTGTTATGCACTCAGTAATGTTGCAGTGGAGACAAGTAATATTCCAAGCTTGTCCTATCTGTTTAATGCTAATACTATTCTGTGGTCCTATCATGAAGGCAAAATCTTCTGATAAACAGGCGGTGATGTTATAAAAGCCTGTCATATAATGATGTCCTATACTGGTGCTATATTTGCTTGTGCTAAATATATTCAGTGGTATCTCTAATACCCTATAGACCATAACTACCACACCTTTCATGGCTATAGGAATCTTAGCATAATTGTACCCTAATCTGCGGTTGTTATATGTCTTGGGAGTTCTCCACCCTGGTGTAGCAAACCCTCCAATGAAGCAACCATGATTTCGTTTATCTGGGGCTTGGGATAAAAGAATCATTGTGACATACAGAATCGTTATGCTGGGAGAAAAAGGTTAGATTATGAAATTGAATCATGTCAAGATCATGACGATCACATTCTAAGAATGGGGGAAAGACACCATGGCTCTGTTTTCTTGAGAAAGGAAGTTCCCACTCCTGAATATAAGGACAGTATTGGGTTTTCTGTTCTATGAAAGTTCTGTTGGTCAGGTACCCATTTTCCTGTCTAGTATTTTGTGTTTTCCCTTGCCATCCATAATATGAAATCTTTCCCCAGGCTGTGAAAGTCCACCCTTCACTTACCTGGTGTGGTCCTATTTTATCTGTGTCATTGGGCGCACCATAAAAATGATCGGTCAGATTGACAAGGGGAATACAGGCAGTGTCCAAAGCACACAGGTGGTTTTTTGGTAAGTCCAGTCCAATTAAATTGTATGTTCAGATATGATACCCGTTCAGGAATGGCTTCAAAAGGTGGATGCAAGACATTGTATGCAGGTGTTCTAGTTTCCCCCCTCTTTGTAGTCCAGTTCCATCCCAGCCCAAATTGACGAACATGAAGGGATACATCAGGGAAATCCTCTTCTTATTCTACAAAGTTAATCCATGGGGGTTTCTCCCATAAAACCCAGTGAGTCTGTGTCTCTGTATTAGCCATGGTGAGAGTGCTCATCAGAGTCATCAGGAACAGGATCAGCTGTTTCTTTCTTCTCTGGAGCACACGGGGCCTTTTCCTGCCCCTTGGTCGGCGTTGAAGTCTCATTGTCTCCAGGCGGCCGGATAGGCTTAGTCCATCTGCAGGGGATCCATCGTTGTCCTTGACCTGTGGAAACACAAAGAAATCCTTTTCCCCTGATTAAAACTCTATCACGACCATACCAGGTGTTATTTTCATCCTTCCATATAACATAGTCTGAATCACCGGCTGGGACAAGAGTATCATCCCCCTGAGCCGGTGCCATGCCATGCCAGTGTTCAAAAAATTTTTCAGCTTTAGTAGCTTGTTGTGTCCATATAAGATTATTAATAGTAAAAACTGCTGTTGCCAAACGATCCTGAAGGGACCGCCAAGCTCCCCCTTTTTGTTTAATAAGCATCATTTTCAGGGTGCGATTGGCATGTTCAATCAGTGCCTGACCAGTAGGATTATATGGGATGCCTGTTATGTGTGTAATATGCCAATTTCAGCAAAAGATGGAGAAGGCTTCAGAAGAGTAAGCCGGGCCATTATCAGTTTTTAGAATTTCAGGAGGGCCTTGTGTTTGAAAAGTCAAAAGGCCATGGGTTTTAATTGCCTTGGCAGATTCAGATCGTAGAGCCGAGGCCCATAAGAACCCAGAGTATGTATCCACAGTAACATGGACATACTTGGCAAGACCCAAAGAAGGGACATGAGTGACATCCATCTGCCAGATGTGCAGTGGATGTAATTCTTGAGGGTTCTGAGCACCCTCCTTACTGCTCCCAGGTTGGAATGGGACACACTTGGGGCATGCCTTAACAATTTGCCGGGCTTGTTCCTTAGCTATTTGAAATTGTTTTTGCAAGGCTCTAGCAGATTGATGGAAAAAGAGAAAAAGGCAATAACGGGGTTTCAAGAGCCTGATCCACACTATGATTGCCCAAAATAATCAGACCGGGCAAAGAAGTGTGACTACGGACACGAAGGACATATACTGAACGCGAGCGACTGCGTAATACATGTTGTAATTTTGAAAAAATAAGGTGGACCATACCACGTTTAGATTGGATCACTGAATTTGCTAATTTAGGTAAAGCTTGTGCAACATACTGGGAGTCAACAATAAGATTAAGGACTCCGGATATTTCCACAAAGCCAATAGGGCTGCTGCAAGTTCATTTTGTTGAGTGCTGGAAAAAGGGGTACAGAAAATCATTGGTGGGTTGGGCAGAGAAAAGATAGCAGCTGCTTGTGGGTTGGCATCTACAAAAATATTAGGACCATCAATGGGATGATTGGATATAGGATTTGGAACTATACAGTATTGATTAAAAACTTTCCAAAAGGGAGATAAGTTAGTCTGTGGGCAGAGGATACATGGAAATTTCAAAAGACTGGACCATTCTGTATATGATTCTATTCAATCCTGTAATTGTGCTTTGGTAACAGGAATATGAATAACCTCAGGATATCTTCCTATCCCTTGAATGACTGCTTTTATAGCCCTTTTAATAATTTGTCCCATCAATGAGAGATATAAAGGAACCGCCTTGACTGATTGAGATTTGGAATGTATCCATAATATCACTTTGTCACACTGGACTACAGCTGCTGTAGGAACATGTGGTGTTCTAAAATTTTGACCTCCACAGGTTGCTGAGGGTCAAAGCGTGTCAAAAGAGCTGTATTAAGAGCTTCTTCAACATTTTTTAAGGCAGAGATAGCCTCAGGGGTTAATGTTCTGGGAGAGTTTAGATTAGCATCTCCCTCTAATAATTGGAACAGGGGGCGCAATTGTTCTGTAGTGAGTTTAAGGAAAGAACGTATCCAATTAATATCCCCTAACATTTTTTGAAAATCATTTAAAGTTTGTAATTTGTCCATTTGAATCTGTATTTTCTGAGGTTTTACCTCATGAGGCCCAATTAGGCTCCCCAAATAACTAATCTCTTCTCCTTTTTGAATTTTTTCTGCAGCTATTACAAGGTGGAATTCAGATAGGTGTTGCAGAAGCATGGGGAATAGTGCTTCAAGCTGCTCTACAGTAGGTGCTGCCAATAGAGTATCATCCATATAATGAATCACTTTAACTTTTGGGTATCTACTCCTAAAATGTCTGAGGGCTCAATCGTCTTGTTGACACATAGTAGGGCTATTTCGCATCCCTTGAGGCAACACTACCCATTCATAACAATCCATGGGCTCTTGGAGATTAATACTAGGAACTGAAAAGGCAAAGTGTTTGCAGTCCTTTTCCTGTAAGGGGATAGTGTAGAAACAATCTTTCAAATCTATAGCCCATATTTTCCAATTAATAGGTAACCAAGAAAGAACCGGTAGCCCCAGCTGTAGGGCCCCCATTTCTTCCATGGACTCATTAACCTGGCGTAAATCAGTAAGCATACGCCACTTGCCAGATTTCTTCTGTATTACAAATACAGGAGAATTCCAGGGACTAGTACTTGGTCTAATATATCCCTTTGTTAGTTGTTCTTGTACTATTTCTTTTAATGCTGAGAGCTTGGAAGCTGTAAGGGGCCATTGATCTACCAATATGGGCTTGTCATGTTTCCATGTTAGTGGGACAGCTCTCAGCTCTTCAATGGCCCCTTTGAAAAATCCGTGCTGATAATGCACTTCATGCCCTGCAAAATGTCCCTACCCCAAAATGTGGTATCTAGTTTAGCATTGATTAAAGGTGTAATTAGTCCTTGAGAATTCCCACAGCACCAGGAGAGGGGGCTAGAGGTCTTACCCATAGTAGTGACTCCCCCTAGGCCTGTCACTGAAACTTCTATGATACTTCCTGACCATGGAACAGACTTGAAGTCAGGCATGCTGAGGACTGTAGTGTCTGCCCCAGAATCAATTAACCCTTTAATATCAATGCCTTCAATTTCTACCACTAGCATAGGTCTGATTTGACTAACCCTCTCTGTCCAGCAAACAGTGGCATTTGGTTTCACAAAAGCTAAGACATCCTGGATAACTACTAAGTTCCCTATAAGATTTGTAAGCTTTAACTGTATTTTGGAGTCTTGCCACATGTCCTTGTTTATTGTTTCTGGCAAAATCTCAACATTATTAATAGCAGAACAAAGTTTCCCAGCCATAGGTACTCCAATGCCCTAAACCTGAAGGGTTTCTAAAGGCAGCAGGAGTACAGGCTTTTCAGGTCTTATAGGGAAATCCTGTTCTTCCCCTTCTATCCCTGAAAGGGCTGATCAGGGGATCGGAAAGGAGCTTGATGTTTTTCCCAATCTAGAGAAGTCTGGTACAGGGCAGGGAAGGCTCAGGGATTATTTGAAGGGGCCTCCTGGGGGCCCCTCTGCTCCTTTCCCGATCTGCATTCACGGGCCCAGTGATATCCCTTATGACACTTTGGACATTTTTGGGAAGGCTTTGGACCAGTCCCCAATAAATTGGACCTACATTCCTTTCTCATGTGCCCTAATTTCCCACATCTATAACATTTTATCTGAACTTTGCCCTGATTTTTCATAGCCTGTTGTACTGCTGCTCCCACCATAGCAGCCTGAGCTTGAGCCTGATGGTTATAAGACCCTACTTCAAGAGCCTTAATGACCATTTCCTCGAGAGTTGCGAAAGCTGGTAGATTAATTAATACTTGCCTATAGTCAGGGGTAGTGTTTTGTTTAACTATGGTCTTTATTAGCTCCTCTAATCCTTGCACAGTTCCTAGGGTCTGTTCCACTGCCTTCTGTACTTCTGCTACATAATCCTCAAAAGCCTGATCGGACTTCTGCCTCAGTTTATTAAAGTCCATCTTTGGGACCCCTCCCATATTTTCCCATGCCTTTATTGCTACAGTGGCAATCACCAGGTATATCTGAGGAATATATCTTATCTGATGTTGAGGTAACTGATTCAGCCCTTCTCCTATGAGTTGGTTCAATGTAGGGACTCCTCCAGGCATCATAGTTTGCTGCATCCTAAGCTGCTCCTTCTCTAATAAGTCTTTCCAAATGGCTCTCCATTGTACTACCTGTCCTGGAGAGAGTGAAACACTTACTATCTGTTTCCAATCATGGGGAGTAAGATTCTCACCAGCCATAAGATCCAATAAAGAAAGCATATAGGCTGCTTGAGGACCGTATTTGGTACATGCCTCTTTTAGTTCTTTCAAGGCTTTCAATGGCAGGGGAGTGAAACTCCTAATTTGCATGAAGGCATCTTCTAATACAGGGAACAATTGTGCCTGTCCTGTGTCCAAGTCTCCTAGAGCCCTTTGCAAATCAGCTACACACATGAACCTCCCCACCTGTCCTTGTCTCATCTCACTGCTAGATGTCACTGGTGGCTTGTCTTTACGCATTGCCCCAGTCTCAGACCCCAGGGGAACAAATTCTTGGCTTAGGGAAGGGTACAATCAAGCCCCCAGGACATAGGGTGGACAAGGGATATTTTGTCTCTGGTGTCCTTTCTGCACATTCTCTTCTCCTTCCTCATCTTCTTCCTCAACCTCCATTTTTAGAACAGCCTGCATTATCTTATTAGCTTCTGGATCCTCAATACATAACTTTATAACATTATATATAACTATAAAATGGGGAGGTTGTATCTCCCCATTGGAACCAAATTTTGATCTGACACGATCCCATTCTAAACTAGATATGATCTCCCCTTCAGGAAACCATGGTGCTAATTTTCTTATGTAAAACACAAAATTTTTTAGCACCTTTGTCTTTACTTTGACTCCATGGGCCATTAAGGCAGTGTGTATGATATGTTGTGCCTGCCAGTCCATATCTTTTAAGAGGACTGGGATTGAATTGCCCATAACTTACTGAAAGATGAACTAGAAAGTGAAGGACAGAAAGATAAAGAAAGTGGGGAACAGAGGAAGCCTGCAAAGGCGGCACTCTCTTTTAACTCTGTTCGATCTCCCTACTTACCCAAGCTATAGTCTCGTAGAGGGAGTCGTTATTCTTTGTCATCCTAAAACCAGCAAAGGAATCGGGGTTACGAATGCAAGTCCCAGTTCGGGGGTCCCTGTTCAGGCGCCAATTACAAGACTCCTCCACAGGGTCGGCCAGTTCTGTGACATCCTGCTTGGGGTAACAAAAAATGAAGAATAACAGGTAACGAAAAAAGAAAGAATGGACACTATACGAAAGAGAAAATAGTGCCAAATTTATTTGCTTCACACAGAACTTTTATAGGCAAAAACTACTTAGACAAAATCCACAGGAATTTATGACTCTTCATTCCAGAAACCCTAATCTTGGTCCAGGGATAGGTAGGTGTTCAAAGGTTAACCCACATTCTTCGTTTAATACAAATCCAAACAAGGGGAAGAGGGGCAAACAAGGGGATAGGCGCCCACCTTATCACAATTTGCTTTTCATAAATGTTATCCTGCTTCCTTCATGTTTCCTGTTCCATCCTTGGTCCCAGGATGGGTAAAGGTTAATCCACATCTTTGTCTGAAGCAAAGACAAACAAATCCACAACTTTGTCTGAAGCAAAGACAAACAAAGGAAAGAGGAGGCTCTGCCTCGACTACCCTTCCTTCCTTCCTTCCTTCCTTCCTTCCTTCCTTCCTTCCTTCCTTCCTTCCTTCCTTCCTTCCTTCCTTCCTTCCTTCCTTCCTTCCTTCCTTCCTTCCTTCCTTCCTTCCTTCCTTCCTCTTCAAGAAAGCAGTACTTATATCCTTAAAATTATCTTTTTCTAGTATAATCTTGCATTGCTCAATGCTTAGCACAATATATTGCAAATAGTAAGCACTTAGTGTTTGTTGAGTAGAATTAAACTGGGTGGAAGTATGTGGACAATCTCAAGCTACTATAATTCATTTGTAGTTAATGTATTTCAGAGGCTACATATAGTATCTCTCAATAGATAATCATCAGGTGCTTCTGTTCTCATTTCAGAGGGAAAAGAAAAACAAAACAAAAATCCTATTTATTAAGCCATTATTATGTGTAACAACACCCTGTCCTTAGAACTAAGGATATGAAGACCCAACTAAAGACAGAAAAAGATGTCCAAAAGGAGCTTACTTTCAACCCGGGGACATGATACATAAATAGAAAGCAATGTGATATAATGGAAAGAGCAAGGACTAAATAATCAAAAGGACTTGATGCCATTCTTCCAAGCAATGGAATTAAAAAAAAAAAGACAGAAGTGAAGTAATTCTTACCTTCAAGGACTTAATCTATTAGAGATGCTAAATGTGTTTGTAGGTTCATCTATATCTATAATATCTTTCTATCTCTGTCTGTATGTATTTCTATCTATGAAGGGGATAAAAGATAGTTTGGGGAGCAAAGGTAGTAGATGTTGAGATTAGAAATAAAAATTCTTCCCTTCATCATTTCCCTTTTTCTCAACTGCCATTACTTGATGAACTGTGAACTCTTTTCTAAACTGAACTCTTCTCAACTGCTTTGTGCCCTATAAGTCAACCTGCCTCTGAACCATAAACTTGTTTTATATAGATCCATTGCTTTGTATTTCACTAAAAGGATAAAGATTGAGAAATGTTATGGCTAAAAACCTGCTGTAATCTTACTCCCATACTCCCTCTGTCATATGGGAAATAGTACCTTCTCTTCTGTTAATGAATTCTTTTTTTAAAAATTAAATTAAATTAAATTAAATTTTATTTTTTCTGCTAATGAATTCTGAGAGACACTATGGCTTTTATCCTATTTCCTTCATCACATAGCTGGTATCTTCCTTCTTGACACTTCAAAATAGGTTTCTCTATCAAAGACCTTTGTGGTCAGGCTCAGCTTTTCATTTCATCTACATTTTCTTGAGTTATATTTTCTTTCTATCATAAGACATTGATTACTGAGGTTTTTGAGTCTAAATGTAATGGCTTTATTGTCATTGATGATGAGATTACATAATGATAGACATGCTGGAAAATTTGTTGTTTCTTATCTAATTAAAGTTTTCCTCCCAGTTCCATCTATAATTGCTATTTGGACAGTTTGGCTTAATTGAGTCTCATGCTAAGCTTTCAGGCTCATTTTTCCTTTTCCCTGGCTTTTGGTTGGGGCAGTGATACTGCTAGCAATTTCTTATCATTCATCTCCTTTATCCCTTTTAAATTCTAATTTGATGGTAATTTTGACCTTTGTTTTAAATATCTGTTAATCAGTCTCCAAACAGATAGCTAATTCTGACTTTCATTCAAATTCTTTCCTGCCTCTTAATGTTTTGTCATTATCATTTTGGTTATGTATCATCTTTTTTGGTGATCATCACGTTCAATACCTTCTGATCAATGTTCCTTGATATATATATACTATATGTAATGTTCTGAGTATTATAAGAGCCTTTGGTCTTCTTTCTTCTTTTCTTTCTTAAGTCATATTTTTCCAAGATGATTTAAAGATATTTTATTTCTATTATACTACCCTTAAATTGGCTACCAAGGTATGTCTGCTATCTGTTTGTCTCTCACTCTATCCAATCACCTATTTATCTGTAGTATCAATCTATCTGTGTCTATATCTACACTGTGTTGGGTAATGGAGAGTTTGGTCAAGTTCTTTATTTAATTTTTCTATTTCTTCCTCAACATTTGTTGGCCCAATGGCATAATTGATTTCATTACAATCCAGGCATATAGGATTATCAAGAGCACTGGAAGGTGTGAAGACCAGATATCCCATAAAATGATATTTTTTGTTGCCTTTGGTTCCAAGTTGAAACTAGCTTTCTAAAGATTTTTTTCACCCCTCCAAGTAGAATTCTATTTCACTTCAATTCTTTAAAAGTACCATCTGCTTTCACTTCTAGGGAGAATGTCAATTTGGAAATGGCTCAGTTCTTTCATAGTCTATCCACTCAATAGTTGTTGAAGAGTTGAATGAATATATGTCAGAGTATAAAAATTGGGTGCATTTTAACACATTTTTCCCTTTTTATAATGCCTTCACTATGATAACGGCAGTGGACTGCAAAAGGAATGAGGATGATTATGTATATTTCCTATGTTTTAGAATTTCATGACTTATTATGGTCTACAAACTCTTTACCTAGTGGCCAGCCTGTTGAAGATGACACAAATAAAATGTTGAATCTCATTAAATTTAGCCAATTGTTCTTGCCCACATGACTATAAGTCTTCAAGGAGTTTAATTTGGGGGGGTAGGGAAGGGTTTAGTTAAGAAGTCAAAAAGCAATCTATTTTAAAGAAAATTTCACTTTAATACAATTAAGATAAAACACAAAAATACTTTAGTCCCTCAAGATCCAGAATAACTCATCTCTGGAGTATTTCAGCTAGCCAGAGTTTTACTAAAGCACTGCACATACTGCCTTAGGGGACAGAGAAGTACTAGGCCTGGGAGCAGGTGCAGGGCTTTCAGTAACAACTATAGTCTGAAAGTAAATTCTGACACTCTTATCTTAGAAAAAAATGTCGGTTGATTCATTTCCCCTCACAGTATTATTTCCTTTCCTTTTGAAGCAGTCACAATGTTGAAGCTGGATTCTTGCCATTTTTCATTTCTCATACTCCTACCCCATTTGAATCTACACCGTGGAAGACAATATGAGGGGGACAGATAGGGGTAGAATTTCATTAGCGAAGCAGTTTCAGCACAAATGGTTATTGCATTATTCAGGATGCATACTGGACAAGAAGATGGTTGAATGTTCTTTTCTTTGACATTTACTAAGTGATTTATTTTAAAAAGTCATGTATAACTTTTTTTATTAGTTATTCTTCTCAAGATGCTAGGAGATGGATAAGTATTGTAGACTCCATTTCCCAGGCAGAGATGGACATTAATCTTGAAGGTGTACCTCAATGAAGAACATTGTTGAAAGCCCAAAGAAAATTTTTACTTTTTGAAATAGCCTTTTGGAGAAAGGGAACTGGATTCTTTGACAAGACAGACAGAGATTGCTCCAAGTGCATTTGCATTTTGATTTATATTTTGTGAAAGTTTGTAAAATACTTTCAACAAAGGTTTTTAATTCTTCCACTGGAATTTATTTTTGCTTCTTTTTAACAAGAATGTATTTCCTTTGATTGCATATTAATGTCCATCTAATGAAAACAAAATGAGTGGATGCAAATGTGCCGAAATAAAACTTCAGTTATTATATTTTAGAATTTCTGCCCAGTGTTCTACAGGGCAATTTGGATGGGATGGACATTGTAAAATAGGGAGATGATTCTTTCCTCTTGATGCTTGTGTCTCTTTTTTTTTTGTTTGTTTTCAAGCAAACTGAGAATAAATTCACAAAACCATTGTGATAACACATTTCAAAGTGAAGTTCCTGTAACCTACACTGTTACTTAATAAAGCTCCAAATTCAGCATTTCCTCCTTTGATTCTCATGTAAGGGGGTCCAAATATTGATTTACCAGGAAGACGTGATCATACAATGATCTCACCCAGGAAGAGAGGCCATTGTTAACATATATATGTATATAGAAAAATATATGTACACACACACACACACGCACACACACACACACACATATATATATTTATATATATATATGGTATATATGCATAGGGTATTTGTCATTGATTTAATGTCATAACATTGGTTTTAAAATTAAATAGAAACAATTAGAAGTTCCTTGAGTGGGAAACTGGAAAGCAAACTAACAACAACAAAAAGCAAAAATATAAATCAGAGCCCTCTGTGAAAGTGACAGTGCTTATAGAAGACAGATGGACTTTTTTTTTTCTTTTTTGCTGCAAGAGCTAATGAATGTGTCAGTGACATTTCAGATACAAATGAGCGATGTTTCTTCTGAGGCTCCCAAATTTGAAGCTAGAAAGGAGATGATAGGTGGCACTCATCATGTAGTTAAATTAGGCTTACCATCTACTGGGTGATCATTTTAAATCAAGGCAATCCATCATGTGTTGTAGTGTATTTTTAATTTCTCCAGATATTTGTAGGGATAGATTGCTATTGTTCCATTAGATCACATCATTGCATTATTTTAAAATTGGTATTATTAGCCAGAGGCACATATAAAATATATGACTTCTATGTTAAAAGGAAAGGTGCCCTTCTTGCTCAGAAGACAGATAAATAGTGAAAGAGCTATATAATCTCTGACACTGAAGTTTCAAGGTAATTTGATAATCCCCTTAACTAAAAATTAGTATATAACACTATATATTATGGTTGGTGGCACATATAGGCCAAATAGACAATTAGTTAACAATGACTTTTTGCAAACCTCCTATATTACATTAACTAATTTTTCATTAATTGAAAGATACTTTGATTTTATTAGACATTTTCTAGGCACTTAGTATTAATAATACTTGCATATTAATAGTAGCAATCTTAAAAAAGTATTGATTCATTTCAAATCCATTTTGAAAAGCATTATACTTATTTTCTAATTAATTTTTAGTTACTTCTGTGTGTCTTTATGCATATCCAAATACATGTGTGCCAATGTATCAGAATATTTAATCATAAAATATTTTTGCTCCTGAAAAATGTTTTAACTACTTCATTTTCTGATTGTCATATCTGGATAAGCCAAACAAATATTAATGAAAAAAGGGTACATGCTCCAGCATCATGTGTAATTGCAAAAATATGAAAATGACCTAAAAGACAAACACTAATGAACAGTTAAACAAATTGTGGTCTATCAATATACTGAAACACATGTGAAAAATATAAAAAATCAAGGCAAGACCTTTATTTTATTTTAAATTTTGAAAATTTTTTTCTACCCAATTTTTTACCTTAGAATCAATATTAGTTCCAAGGCAGAAGAGCAGTAAGGGCTAAGCAATGGGGGTTAAGTGACTTGCCCAGGGTCACACAGCTGGGAAGTGTCTGAGACCAGATTTGAAGCTACGACCTCTGGTCTCTAGGTCTGACTCTCAATCCACAGAACTACCCAGCTGTCCCCAGGCAAGACCTTTATAAAGTAATGCAAAATAGACTTCTAATAAAGCAAAGAATGAATTTCATGCTGAATATTACACAAGAGGAAAAGTGAATGGGATGAATGAATAAAAGAAAAAAAGAAAAAATACTGAAGGAGATGCTAAAAGAATGAGGAAAAGTTATGATACTTTATGGACTGAAAATAATTTTAAATGTAAGCAGTTAATAAAAAGTTGAATTGTCTGTATCGATACACATCCTGCAAAATGCCAGACAAAAAAGATGGAATTAAAACTGCTTGGAGAAATATCAACAATCTCAGTTCTGCAGGTAAGACCACTTTGGTGTCAGAAAATGAAGAAAAATTAAGAAGCCTCTTGATGAGAACGAAAGAGGAGAGTGTAAAAGCTGGATTTGAGCTTAATAATAATAAAAAAAAATCTTTGCAATAATTTCCTGACAAAGGTGAGTAGTGCGAAGAAATGGAAGCAGTGTCAGATTTCATATTCTTAAACTCAAAGTTTACTCCAGACGTTGACTGCACTCATGGAATTAAAAGGTACTTGAGCCTGGGGAGGAAAGCAGAGACTCTACCTTAGTGACAAAGGTTTACGGAGTCAAAGTTATGGATTTTCCAGTATCAGTGTATGCCTGTGCGAGTTGCAGTCTAAGGAAAGCTTTCAAAATTGTGGTGCTGGAGACTTTTGAGAGCTCCTTGGAAAGCAAGGAGATCTAATCAATCAATACTTAAGTACTGTTTACTGGAAGTTCAAATACAGAAGCTGAAACTTATATACTTTTGCCATATAATATGAAGACAAGACTCAATAGAAATGACTCTGATGTGGGGCAATATTGAAGGCAAAAGGAGAGGGTTAGGACAGAGGATGAGATGAATAGATAATGCCATGGAAGCAAAGACCATGAACTCCCAACAGATTTCAGCAAAAGGTAGAGAATAGAAGGTCCTGGAGATCTATGGTCGTGTCTATAGTATCAGAAAGAATCAGATAGGAGCCAAGGACTGAACAACAATTTTTTAAATGAAATATTCAACTTTAAAAGGTTCATCTTTTAGAATATAAAAACCAAAGCTGCTAATAGCCTGGTTGTGTTATATTATATATATAACCTATATTTATGAATATTCAGATATCATAGAGTATCATAATAACTTGATGTTAGTATGTCTGCTGTATAGTTGGAAATTCTTGAACCCCTAAAACTATATCACCCAAAATTCTTTTCTGTATTACACAGAATGCTTTTCCCTTTGTGCACATTTGGGTCTCCACATATTGGTTATAAGTTCTGAGACTCTGCCTTACTCCTCGTTTTTTCCTCTCTTCTCTCGTGATCTGGTTGGGTTTAGGTAGTTCTTTTATTTTAGTTATTGTTAGTAAAACTTTTAAAAATATACTTAGTTATTGTATATTAATTAAAAAACCCACACTGCCAAGAAGAAATGCAGAACATGAATTTCACCCAAGTTAGCTCAATCATACCTATGAAATTCTATTTATACCTCCTTGTCTTTATGATATCAAAATCACTGGAAAAATATGAAGTCCTTCAGATGTTTTTCTACATTATGCCAAATATCTGCATACGTGAAAACATCAGAATGATTGGAATTTCTAAACACAATCACTTTCCTGGTGTTGAAATTCCCTGAAGTTGCCTGGATCAGGCTTCTGTCAACATATAGTCTCTAATTGGATCCATATTTGAAGCCTTTCCCATTTTTCTAGGACCTACCAAGGTTTTTATTCTATGGTTCTGACATTGAAGAATCATGTTACCTCTATGCCATGATGAAATATAAGAGGAGGATTATATTCATTTCATCACCCGTGAGAAAGGAATAAATCCAGAGACTTTGAAGGGCAGAGCCTGGAAGAAATGCAAAAGTTTCCATCCACAGCAGGGCATGGTGGAGAAGGCTTGGAATCTTGAGGAAAGAGGAGATTCCAAGGAGAGGCAGTTGATCTCTCTATCTTGAGCAATTGTCTCCTGATCTATTAAAAATTCCTCATTGAACTTAATTCCCCATTTCCCCTCAAAGATAGCAAGAAATGTGGCAGAAACCTGAGAAGAATAAGAAATAGCCTAACAAGATCTCACACAGCTCCCTTGACACTCTGAGTCTGGACATTGGCTCTTCTGTGATAGATCCGGGGTCACAAATCCTGAACCTCAGAAACCAGGCTGGCAAGTCTGAGTCTCAACTTTGGAGGGAGGGAAGGGAGATTAGACAGACAGGAACTTCCTTTAACCTCTTTTCTATAGACCCTAACCTACAGACATCTTTTTGTTTCACCCCAATCACAATTGTTAGAATAAAGTTGTCAGTTATCTTAAATCAACTTCCTTGTCTTATTGGAGGAGAGAGAAAGCTGATTTTCTCTCTCTTTCCCTAAGGGAAGTGGTTCATCTATTAAATCAGTTATTGGAGGGGAGTAAAGGCAGGGTTAGCATGGAGACATATTTGAAGAAGACTGAAGTGGGGAATACATCTCACCCTCCTTCTACCTTCTGGGCATTTATCATCTAGTTTTTCTCCATTATACCAAAACCAACCCTTTAATACACACCTCAATATCTAACTCTTCCTCTTTCTCTATTCTAAATCCTGTGCAATATTGCTTCTAATCTAATCAAATAGCTAAAACTATTTTCAAATTGATCATCAATTTCTTGTTACTAATGGGATATTTTCTTAGTCTTTATTCTTTTTGACATCTTTTATCATTTGACTCTGTTGATAATCTTCTTTGCCTATATCTTCTCTCCTTTTTTGGTGCATTGCTACCTCTTAGTTGTCCTAAGTGACTCACCATTCCTCAGTTTCTTTTGCTAGAATTTCATCTTTATCAAGTCCCTCCACTGTGTTAGCTCTGTTCTCTTTACTTTTTATATTCTTCCACTTTCTTCAGTTTCTAATGGATCAGTGATCAGTTCTTTGGGTATAGATAATTCCCAGTTATATTTATCTAGCCCTAAACTCTCCCAGATTCCAGTCCAGCATCACCAACTTCCCATGGGCCATTAAGAACTAAATGGCCCACAGGCATAGGATCATACTTGGAAGAGACCTCAGAGGCAACAGCATCATTTTAAAGATAGGAACTAAAGCCTAGAGAAATTAAATGAATATAATCTAAGATTGTGTTTTAAGTAAACAAAGGTCATAGCTAGAATTAAAACCCATTTGACTCATTACAAATGAAGCATCCTTTCTTCTATGTCTCAAGTTTAGCATGTCTAAAATAGTAAATATCTTTTTTCCTCCCTAAAATTACCCTTATTCTGAACTTCCCTATTACTTCTTTGAGTTCCACTAACCTTCCATTCTATCAGGCTCACAATTTTGCTGATATCTACAATTCCTCACTGCCATTTACCCCATATATCTATTTAATTTCCAAATCTTGTTGATTTTGTGTCTACAACATTTCTTGATTCTATGTCCCCTTTCATTCACTTTTACAGCTATCACCTTTCACCTAGATTATTGCCAAAGCGTCCTATTTGTTCTCCCACACTCTAGAGTTTCCCCACTCCAATCCATCTTCTACACAGCAGCAAAAGCAATTTTCTTAAAGCATAGAAGAGATCCTGAGACCTATCCCACTCAGTAAATTCCAGTGGCTTCCTTTTTATCAAATACAAACCATTTTGGATTTAAATCTTTCATAAACCAAGTCCCTTTCTGTCTTTCAATGTTATCCCTTCTCACCTCTTCCTCCTGGAATTCATGATTTCTATAAAGAGAAACCTTTTAGAGGAACTAGACTCTGGAAACAGTCCCATCCTATAATCTCCAGCTTCCAACTGTTAATATTTTTGTGAGTATGTTCTATCTTTTCTATATGTACAGATTGTCTCCCCCATTAGAAAGTATACTCCTTTATGGCAGGGATTTTTTTTTTTACTTGTAATTTTATTGTCTTTAACAGTTCAGTTTTGAGCACATAGATGCTTAGCAAATGCTTATTGATTAATTCAAGTTGTATTCTGATACTTGATCTCGTGGATATATGGATAAATGATTAGATGAATAAAGGAATAATACGTTTACCCCCTATATACTAATGAAATTGCCAATTCTGAAATTTTATTCCCTAAAAATAAACAAAAAATCAGAAAGTTTGCTGTGAAAAAAAAATATGTTGGAAAAAAACAAAAAAACACCCATTGGTATGTTCAATTTGAAATTCTCCAAGATGCATTAATGGACACACAAGCTTGAAAAAAATGTCACTGAAGTTCTTTTCATCCTGTCTGTGGCCTTTGATTCTGTTTAATGCATTCTGTGTAGAACAAATTTAGTTCAAATGAAATTGGTACATTTCTTCTTGAAATGATTAGTCAGCAAAGAATAATCACATGAGATTTATTTGCAAAGTTTCATATAAGGACAGAATATTTTTACAAAGGGAAAATAATGCATATCTTGGCATATTTTATGGCATTCATATTGGGATTATATTCATTAATTGATACTAGTTGACTTCGTATACTCATATTGTTCTTATGACTTTTCTACTACTTTTTTAAAAGCTAAGGTAGAGCTAAATATGCAAAATACATTAGAAAGAACTCCTTGAATTCCATTAAATTTATTGCCATTTTAATTAGCCAGCATTTATTAAGCATTTCCTAGGTGCAGAATACTATGTTAGACACTGTTAACCTGGAAAAATAACAGAAACTACTAAAGTAGTTACAATTACAAGTCTTTAATCAGGGCAAGGAGAACATAATCAAGAAACACCACATAGAGCCACCACCCTAGAAGGATTATATTCCTGGGGAGGAACATAAAACCAAAGCTCTGAGACTTACTGCTTAGCTACAGAAAGTGGGGTGCTTAAATACGTTTTGGAAGAACCAGTGCATCAACCAGGTTATATAAGTTTACTAAAGCTTGGGAAAGCTGAGATAGCTGAAGTATGGTGGCTGGGAGCTGAGGTTAGGGTGATTGAATAACTACTTGAGTTGATTACAGTTTAAGGGCTTATTGTCTTCTTTAAACTCAGTCCTTGAGGAAAAGGCAAGCCCATTTCAAACTTAATCTATTCTTTGTCTTTTGTTTTAACTTCTAGGGAATAGTTTAGGATCAGTCATCTGAAGATTCCTTCAAGACAATGTTGTGAGCAGTAAAGATACAGAAACAGATATGTTCTCAAGGACATTGTATTCCAACAGGTGGGAAAAGGTATATGCAAAAATAACCACATAAGGCACTCAACCCTTTTCCAGCCTGTCTATTTACAAAATGGGGGTGATAATAGCACCACTCCTCCCAAGGTTGTTGATCAAATAAGATAACATTTAAGCCACTCTGCAAACCTTAAAGCCCTCTCTAAATGCTAGCTACTCTTAACAATTATTAATAGGTAGTCTATAATGGATTACTATCCAGTTGTTCATAAAATTATTGGTTGTTTGAATTAAAACCTGCTTCTGTGCAAAGACAAAACAAATCCAATTTGTTAAATATTTCATGTTAGGTGTTGTTAAAAATGAATTACAATTATAAAAATATTTTTCAATAGATAACTACCAAGTTGGAGGTAAGAATTATTTATAAAAAACCAATTCACAATAGAAAGTGGAGTAATAAATTATTATGTTGTCATGGGAGAGTTTTGGGGTGAAAAACCCCAGGCTCTAGATAGGTTATCTTTTGCAAGAATGTAAGTCTCCAAAACTTACCTTAAAAATAAAAAGAGAGATCTTTCTGGTGGATCCAAGGTGGAAGGGTAACTATAGTAGCACCTCTCTATTTCACCATGAAAATCCTCTCTGACCAAGAGTAAAATATCACCATAAATTGAATACAGGTGTGAAAGAATCAATAAGGAGACAGAGTGAAACAACCCTCAAAAGAGGAGAAACTCAAAAGGTAGGCAGAGACCATCTGGAGAACTGGGATGGGAGGGGAACAGAGCTAGCAGGAGGCATAGCAGCAAGTGCAAGCCAAGAGCAAACTACAACACCCCCCTCCCCCCCCACACACACACATCTGCTCTCACAGATTCCGAACTTAAGTCCTCATTAAGTCAGACCCTGAGATCCTACAGGGCAAATAGTGTCCAAGCCAACTCACACCCTTTGAAATTTCAAACCTGTGGAGAAGTCCAGAGTCCTAGCCCAGGGCAATCTGGGCTGAAGGGGGCTGATCCAGGTGAGCCCAGAGTAAGCCAGTCTAGGTTTGGGATGAGGACCCAGTTCTCAGGGGGGAGCCTCCCAGAGATCTTTTTGCCCAAAACTAAGGGTGAAGCTCCAGGACAGGGCAATCAAGGGTGTGCCTGATTGAATAAAGAAGACATTGAGACTAAAAAATTGAGCCTAAGCCTGGGGTTAGAATCTTATCAGCACCTGACCTGATCAAGTTCAGACTGAGATCAAAAGCTTACACCCAAGTCTGAAGAAAGTCTTTAAGCTATCATCTAAAGGATCAATAGAATCAGCAGGGGGAGGGGGCTTTCAGAGCTTTCAGCCCCCAGACCATCTGGCAAACTAGTAAAAACCCAGAAAATAAGCCAAAAAGAGCATCAAGGAAGTATTGAGGTTTAAGAGGGTACCCCAACTTCCCAGAAAACAGAGTCTAACTATAATTAGAAAGGAAAAATGAGCAAAAAAAAACCACCTAACTCTAAAGAATTTTTATGGAAACAAAGAGCAAGATGCAGACACAGAAAGGGACAGCAAAATCAAAGGAAACACACGTGCAAAGTCCAAAAGAAAAATATGGATTGGACACAGATTCTGGAAGAGCTCAAAAAAGACTTCAAAAACCAATTAAGAGAGGTAGAGGAAAAGTGGGGAAGAGAAATGAAACTGATACAAGAAGAAAAGGAAAGAGATGCAAGAAGAAATATGCCATTTGAAAAAGGAGAACCAAAAACTGACAGTGGAAAACCAGTCCTTAAAAATCAGAAAAAAATAAAAAAAAAAGAGAAATTTATTAATTTGCAAGTCATATCAACTGGCTGGGGAGACAGTATGCAGGTGGAGCACTGAATCCTCCAGGAGATGGGGTATGAAGATGTTATGCTTCTTTGATAGCAGGGGTTAAACGATAAGAAAAGGGGGATGGGGTGAATTTGGAATGAGGTAATTGCTTTGAGGTTGAGGTATAGGGGATGATCTGTGCAATTCAAAGGATGCTAATCAAGAGTGGAACCTAGAAGTACATATCTATATTAATTGAAGGTCTTCAAATGATGCATATCTGTGATAATTGGATATTCTGGGGAAAGTCCAAAGAGGGGATTGATGCTCTTAGAATGGAATTTCTCATGTCCCCTTTGACCTAGAAAACTTCTGGAGTTTGGGTTATTTAGGGGGAAGCCTATACCCCCATATGAGTGTGATGACTTGTTTTGTGGAAACCCCAAATTTACCTTTGTTCCTTGGGAATTTGCCTTTAGAGAAGTAGCAGACTAACCTTTGTATTAGACCGAACCTTAAAGTACCAATGATCTCAGTCTAGATAGAATTAGTAAATATAATCAAATCTCAAGTACCCCTTTGTCTTAGAAGTTTCTCCCTTTTTATCTAGGTCTCTCCCAGGTAGTCCAGTCCCTGACTGGAATTCTCCTTTCCTGGTCTCCCTGTAAGTCAATCAATTGTCCTAAAAGGTATATAAGACCCCAAGTTCTTCAGCTCATTGGAAAATCCCCTTTTGAGGTGCATTTTCCCAGAGTAGTAGGACTGTGTGGAGGCCATTAGAGCATTGTTTCCATTGTCCTGATTAAAGACTTGTTCTTTCTAACTACTTTGGTGGTTCTGTGTTTTCCAAGGTTGACAGATGTATCTATTATAAAAGCTATAAAAATTCCCAAGGAAAGGGACTGGAGTGTTCAGGAAAAGCTTCTTGGAAAAAGAGGTACTTATTTTAGATTTTTATGAATAGATATGATTTGACTAGACAGAGAGAAAGGAGCATATTCTAGATATGGGGGAAATAATGAAATACAAGGGGGCAAATATGACCATAGAGTCAGTAAAGAGAGTAGGATAACACCTCTGTAAAATGTTTTCTCTATATGTTATACTTCATTATTTTCATTTATTTATTAATTTATTTCCTTTGTTTCTCTTCAGCTTCAGGTAGGTCATGGTTCACTTAGAATGAGCTAGGTGAAAGGGAAGAGCTATAAGGAGCCAAACAGTATCCATTTCCATTTCTAATTCTAGTATGTGAGATTATACATATAAATCCCTATTGAAACAGTTGGTATTTTGGACATTTTGCTGGATACATGATTTCATAAGCTTTTCCTTTAACTAATGCAAATTAGAAACCATCCATACCTTCACATTCTTTATAATTCTTGCACACTTTTCCCCATAAATTTGATATAGGGGAATCTATGTCTTTTTATCAGTCAATTTATTAAGCTTAGCTACCAGACACAGTGCTGGTTGATGACTGTAGGTGGGTACAGAGACAAAAAACAAAACAATTTTCCCCACTAAGTTTTATGTTCTATCAGAAAGTATGGACAAATATAAATAAATACAGAATACAAAATAAAGTAAATATAGGATGGGATTCACATATGTGAGTTGAGGGAGGGAAATTAATATGTCTCTGAAATTGTGAATATGGGAGTCTGGGAGGATGATCGTCGCTCTTGACAGAAATAAGGAAGCTTGAATATTGTTTAGTGTTTCAGAGTTACGAAGGTATCATTTGGACTGTCTCATTCTCACTTTCTTAGTATTGTACCCATGCATTTTATCAGTAATGACTTTTATGTCACTTAGGTAAAGATAGGTGATAACATACTGTATCGGGATATCTATTTTACATATTTCCAACCTTTATTAAATTTTTCATAATTTGAATTTTTCCAAGTTTGTGCTATGAGTAATGTTTTAACTCAGTAGTATTTAGTTAACTGTGAGTATTTTTATTTCATGTAATTTACAAGTTATTCCATTTTTATTTTCTATGCACAGCTTGGGGTTCTACTTAACTGAGATTTTTTTTGTATACTCATCACCTTTAGGCAAACAGTAGAACAGTGTTTTCAGTTATTTTAGGCTCATATGTGTTAAGGTTCTTAATTTCTCACATATGTAAAGGAAGCAAATGAAGTCTGCTATTCTGAGTTGGTATGCTGGATTTTTAAAATATACATTTAACTGCTAGTCACTCATTAGTCATGAGAAGTCTACTTCTCATATAAATGAGCCTCGTTTTGGCTTCCAAAGCATGAAGTTTTATATCCCACTTCAAGGGAAAAATTCCAGAAATTAGTATTTACTCCTCTGTGTATCATCTCTCTACAACTTTTCAAAACCAAAGTCTTACCATGGTCTACTGCCCTCATGTGGATCTGTTTTGTGATGATCAAAATAATGGTTGACTTGAAAAAATGATGTTAATTTGTTTTCTTCATGTGGGAAGTTTTGTAGTTAGATTTTTAATAACACAACCATGCTTTTTCTTTGTATAATTCCCTTAAAACCTATATTCAAGAAAGTCATGTTTATTTACCAGAAATACCCTTTTATACTTGATTTTTTAATCCAAAAGAACAGCAGTTAGCCATCAAGTAGAATGCCTTTGCTTGTATATTTGTTTTTCCATTTATATTAGATATGATTAAAATGCATATAAAAATTTGAGACCCAATTCTACGTATATAGCTATTTAGGGAAGAGTCATATTTTTTGAGAGCTAACTTTTTAGGGAAATTTCATGATTAGTCCCAATTAAATTCAGGAACACAGTAATTTTAATATTTAAAATTTTTTCATTATAGATTTTAGGGCTGAAAAGGACCAAAGAGATCATCCAGAATCATCTAGTCTCACCTCTACATTTACTCACTTGAGGCTTAGAGTGACTTATTAAACAATTAACAAAATTAAAAGAATGAAAATTCTGCTAAAGATAATGATTAACAGTTCAATAGAAGTTTAATTGTTATACAATAACTTACAAATATTGTTTAATTTGATCCTGTTATATCTATATTTTGGAAAGGGGGAAGGAAGGTAATACAAAGGGAAAATGGCACATATAAATAATATTGAATTTATTAACAGAAAGGATGAAGGGAGGAAGGAAAGTGGGAGGAGGGAAATCTGACTGCTCTACCCTCTAATTAAACCCACTATTTAACTACCTTAACTAATTATGTAAATGCCTAAAGGTATGTCCAACAGGTAACCAGATTTCTCACAAAGAAAGAGTCCAGCTGATGTCCTCAGATGTTCCAGCAAGTTAGAGATCTTTTCCCCAGTCAGGTTGTCCATCAGGAAGACTGGAGATATTCTCTCACCACAGCTAATAAATCCTCAAAGCCAGTTGTTTGATGGATGGATTTCCAGGATGTCTCAGTCACACACCTTTCTCCTTCAACTTGCAGCTCCAGAGAGAGCTTTTCTCTCAATTGAATCCCAAAGATTCCAACACTCCTAGGCTCATAAGATTCTATCACATGCTCCTGCCAATGATTTTGCAGTTTTTATCTTCCCTTGATACAGTCCCGCCTTTGTACAAAGCCTAAATTGTGTTGAAAACACTATTTTGGCATTCGTGCACAACCTAAAATATTTACCGATCACCTAAACTAAGATATCTACCCAAAATAACAAACAACCTACACTCAACTATGTTAATCTATCTAATACTAACCTATTCTAGGGATTTTAACAAGGAAAGGAAAAAGGAATTAAATAATGAACAAGAACAAACGTCAAAGAGGAGCAAAATCAGAACAAGCAAATAACATCAAAACAAAAGATGAACATAATTTCCATGTGAACACCAAACTCACAATACCACTCTCATCAGATAATATAGTACATTGTACTACTACTTATTTTCCCTTGATACAATCCTCACAATAATTTTTGCATATTGATACTATTGGTTGCCCCATTTTATGGATGAGGAAACTGAGGCAGACAATGATAAAGTTATTTACCCAGAGTCACACAGCTAGTAAATGCCTGACAAGACCAGATGATCACTTGCCAATTATACAGAGAATATATTAAAGTGGGGAAATTTTTGAGATGGAGACTATTGCAATAGGCTAGGCAAGATATCGTGCTAAATTACAAAGATGGTTATATGAGTAGACAGGAGGGGTAAGAGTCAAGAGATGTTGCAGAAGCAAAAATAAGGAAATTTGGCAACTAGGTGAATATGTGAAATGAAATTAAGCAGTTGAGGATTATGCTTAGGTTATAAACGTGGGATACTCAAAAATGGCAGTGCTTTGTATGTTTCTGCTATCTGTCTACTGGTGGTTTGACTTAAATCAATTATATACTATATGAGGAAGGAAATGCCATTTTTCCAGATTCAGAAACATCAAATTAAAATGAGTAAAATCATATTATCCTAGCATGCCCTAAACTTGATGGTATCTTTTATCATAAGTGAATGGTTTCTGGGAATAGTAAGTAATAATGCACAGATATTCTGAGAGCAGGAGAAATGGGATGATTAGAAGGAATGGGGGGATTTAGTGGGAAAGGTAATATTTCATTTTAAACATATTGAGTTTGAGGTGTTTCTTGGGCATCATATGTGAGAAGTCCAATAGACAAATAGATGGTGATTAGGGACTGAAGCTCAGAGGAGAAATGGGGCAGGATATGTAGGTAGGAGAGCTCTCTGCATAAAGTGGTAATAAAACCATGGGAGAGGATGATGTCCCCAAGGGGAGGAATGTATAGAGTAAAGAATTTAGGACAGAGCCTTTGGTAATGGTCACATAGTGAATTAGGGACAGAAGAGATGCTAATATCCCCAAAAGGAGCACAATACCAGAGAGAGTAGCTGAAATGGGGGTTGGAAAGCTTGGATTCTAATTCCAGATAAATTAACTTGTTAAATAGTGTGAGCTCTGACAAATCAACTTCAGCTCCCTGGATCTCAGTTCCTCCAACTGAATGTGAGGGCTTTAGACTAGATAAACTTCAAAGTCCCTGCCACCTCTAAATTTCTAATTTTCCCGAGTTCCTGTCCTATACTTGTTCTCATATACCTCACTGCCTCTGTGTGAAAGGTTAGGTTCACCTAATTCCTTTAGAGAAAAATTCAGACTGTTCAAAGGTGATTTTTAGATGTCACATTGATTGCACAACCACAGGCTAATGATCACAGTGATGGAAGGACAATTAGCAAATTAATGGATTTTGTTTTTGTTGGTCACATTTAATTATTTAAAAGGTATCTATCTCTAAGAAGCTTAGTTTTTCTTATCTTGATTCTCAGCACCAGGGCTATAAAATTGAAGGGCTTGCATTTACATTACTTTGAATAGATAAAAATATAGGCTTTAGTCTCTTAAAAACACCTGGTTTATTTTGTGTGTTAGATATAATTAACCATTCAATAATTGTTCTTTTGGGGAAAAACATAATATTATTATTGGAAGCTCACTGTACATTATTTTGAAATGGAGTAAAAAATAGGAATAGTAGAGCTATTTATTATATTTTTTGTTTGACCTTGTGTTAAAGGATGGAAAGGTTTGCAATTTGCAAAACTGTACAAGAACTGAGAAGTGCAAACATAGGTATGATTGACAGAGGCATGTGACCGTGGGTCACATGGGAGCCTGAGTGGGTGGATCTGGGAAGACTCCATCTTGCCCCAACAGACTTTTTCTTCTGGTCTCCTGAAGAAGTCAAGAGGAAGGTCTGGAGAGGATTTTCCCTGTGTTGTACTGAGGAAGGGTTCCTGTATCTAGTTGTGGGCAGCGTTCAGTCTCACTTGGACATCAGGACTTGCTTGGACATCTAACAACAACAGATCCTGGCTCTAACTGCTTTTTTGGACCTCTGCTGAGTAAGATTTGGGAACTTGGTTAAGTTTTAGTTTAGTAACCTAGTTAGCATAGTTAGTTAGTTTTTAAAATAAGAATAAACATAAGTAAATCCCTAAGCCCTTATTTCTTTTCCTTCCAAAACAATAAAGTAGATTGTTATATGTTTTTTCCTCTTGTGTTTCCCTTATCCAAAATCCTATCCTAACAACCTAAATCAACTGTTTTTGTTTGTAAAGAAAGGCATGTGATTTTTCTAGACTCATAAACATAATTAATATAAAGCAAAATAACATTATCCTATGGATCCTCTAGACCTGCTCCTATCTTTTATGATGAGTAATTTATTTCTGTGAATGGAAAGTAATAATGCACAGTCATATAGAAAGCAGGAGGGAGGGAGAAAAGCCTCCAATACTTCCTTGAAAGCACAAATTCATGAACATCCAGTAAACTGCTTTGTTCTTAAGAATAGTGATAACCAAAGCATATGTAGTGAAGCATTCCTATCTTAAATATTGCAGTTACATCAGTGTTTAGCTTGCCATTGCTGGTTTGACACCAGGAGGAAAAATGGAAGCTAAAACAAACTAAAATAATACTAAAAGAAAAAAATCACATTTGTATTTATTGGGTATTGAGTTAAGTCTGTACTGGCTGTCCTCTAGTGTTGACCACTCAATAAAAGAGGGATGAGGAGAGTACTCTAATCATAGGTATTTAGAACTAGTTTGCTATGCATTAATTGAGAATTTTGATTCGAAGCACATTTATTGTTTTAATTCATGGTTATTTTTAAAGGGTTAACCCCACCCCAACAGGTGAGCTTGTAATTAAGAACAACCAGGATGGGAATTAACCTTAAATGAAGGGTTAAGCCTGTTAGAATAGTACCAGACACACCTAGACTAATGCTAGGCAATTTTATTTGGACTGAATTCCCTGCAAGTAAATCTGAGTAACTAAAGTCTCCCATATCTCTTTTCTCAAACTTCACTAGTGACCTGAGACTTCTTCTTGTCCTCTGGGGTTTTAAGAACTCAAATTCTTGCCCAATGAAACTGTCTGGTGTTTATGACCACCACCGTGTGGGTTAAGTAACAATGAAAAAGTGAAATTATTAAAAATCTGGCTAATTACATCAGGGGGCTTAATTTTAAAACCACCGGTGCCCCCTTTATAAGCTTTTGTTGAGACTTTTTATATGTCTTCAGATGAATCTGAATTCTTTGTTTGCTTTGACGACTTTTAATGGGAAACATTTGCTGCACCTCTGTTTACAGCTGAGAGCTCATATGATGTCATAAAAATGACAGAACCTAGGAAGTCTTGTTTCTAATGTGATCACTATTACATTTGATTCATTGTGTGCTGAATATGTGTAAAATGATATTTATTAATGCGTTGCCAGGTCCTTCGAGGGGTTTTCCTTTGTTTCCAGAAGAAGTGTAGAACCATTCTATCTTCTCATTCCATGCCACTTTCCTTTGATAATCTAACATTTAGGACCTCATCAGCCAGCACTATGACTTCACAAGTCCTGAGAAACAATTTGCAAAACATTTTTTGTCAAAGTAAAATTTCTGACAGTGGAATTCAGTGAACTTGTCAATGATGTATGTGACATCGCCATTTTATCTGCAATACAGTGAAAACACATTATATGAACATGATTTCCAATTGGGAACATTTAAAGAATTCTTTTAAAGAAAAACTATATTATCATCATTGCTAATTTTTACAATTTTTATTGAATTTTGTCTAAAGGTTAATTTAATCACTGTGTACAGGACTCTCCTTGCTTTATCCTTCTTCACTTCTCCAAAGCTCCCACTATATACCACGATGCATCAGATTTCAAATATCTTTGCCCTAAATGCTCAATATTTGCAGGGACTCCAACAGTATCCCCAGTGTTCAACCTAACATACCTACAGCTATTTATTCATAGGCAATGAAACCAATCCCTCCTGGGGTCACGTTAGAAATAAATAGAAGTACCTCCACATTGGAAGTAAGCTTCCTTCAGATCAAGACTAGAGGAGGACTTAGAGAAGGAGAAAAAAAGAAGGGAAAAAGACATCAACCCACAGGGACCTACTGTTCTAAGTGTTCCTAAATCCTTAGAGGAAAGAGGAAAACCCAATGTGTACTCATGGAACCGACCATAGCTTTTTTTTTTTTTAATCCCTCTATAGTATCATTATCATCAATGAATCATTAAAATTCAACTACAGATGCTATGTTAGGTCACACATGGGTTCCATGCACAAATTACCCTGACTTTTGAAATATGAATTAGTATCATATGTGTTTTCTATTTTCCTTAAAAATACTATGTAAACCACTTTAATCAGATAATCTTATTTATTAATAGTATTTGAAAAACTAATAATATTTGCAAAGCACAATTTATGTAATAGCATGAGATCCTTTTCATTAAGTCGCATTTGCATTAATATGACTAATGAAACCTCTCACCCAAACAGCCTGCTGTATTTGTCCTGTAAGAATATTTTCTTCAGCAGCAATCATGAGACTAAATTTCAGAGCTCATTCAATTGCTCATCTCAAACACCTGTCTGTGTGTGTACCCATGGATTCATGGAACTTTGGCATGATCATAGATAACTATTCAGTCCTTCGTTGTGGATGTCATCCTTATAACTCATCCATTCTTGCTCTAGACCTCTAGTTTGGAGGTAGAAAATGTGCCAGGCAATTAAACCCATTGCTCTAAATGGAGAAGCTGCAAAACTGCATCCTCCAAATGTGACATAATTTCAGAGTTGGAAGATTTTCAGCAGCCATCTAATCTTCCTCCACTTGATAATCCTCTACTGTCATCCAGTCATTTTTGAAAATGTTTAGTGGATGGAAAATCACTTCACAATAATATAACAATACTAGAATTTCTTTTTTCTTTTCATCTTGTAACTTTCTTTTAGGGGCAGTGAGGTGGTGCAGAGGATAGAGTGTTAGGAAGACCTGAGTTCAAATCATTTAAAAACTATGTGATCCTGGGCAAGTCACTTAAACTTGTTTGCTTCAGTTTCCTCATCTATAAAATAACTCAGAGAAAGCAACAGCAAACTACTCCAGTAACTTTGCCAAGAAGACCCCAAATGGGGTTACAAAGAATCAGACATGACTGATTAACAACAACTTTCTTCTCCATCAGGGACAAATTGAACAAGTTTAATCTCTTTCCCATGACAATCATCCAAGTAATTTTCTTTTACTCTCTCAAGTGTCCTATTCTTTTGACTCATAACCTCAGTTTTTTTAATCAATGCACATATTACTAAAGGATGAAATGTACTCCCTTCAGGATCTATGACACTTTTTTTGTATGATCTCTGGGTTGGCAATGTCTGTCCCAAAATGTGATGTCCAGGTGAAATATAATACTTCAACTCTGTTGTATTTTACAGATGTGGATTTATCAGGTCAGTTACATATATGTACACATATATAGATATAGAGATAACTTTTGCAAATTCATAGATGCTTAGTTTTATTACTTAGATTTTTTGCTTCTTTTATGAATTATTAGTTTCCTAGTACATTTAGATATCCCCATATTCCAGTTACAACAAATTGCTTCTTTATTAATTTGTATTGCTTTTAGAAGATTCCATTCAGTCTGTACTTTCTTTTATCTATTATATTGCTGAAGTCAATAACCATGTAAAATGTTGTACTCAGAAACCCTCTATTTTTTTCCTTATATAACAAAATAAGGCATCATTGATGTCACTTCACTTACACTTTCTGGAAACACTGTTTATTGGAAACTGAATTTCCCAAATGATAGAAAATATAGAATACTTCACGAGTTTGGAATTATAATTATATCTGACGTAGCATAGAATTTTGGGGTTACTACAGATATTAGAGATTATTAGTCTTAGCCCCTTGATAATATTTATGTAATTTTGTTTTATAAACTTTTATATTAATTTGAATTTTTACTTTGTACATAATGATAAATTCTATAATTATATTCTTAGACATAAGCATCGTACAACTTATTGAATATAGAATCAATGAATGCTTTTTCTTTAAAAAAAAGACATGGTTTTAAGTGGAAGTGAGAGGCGACTGAATTAACATTTTGTGTTACATATGCATTTTATCAAAATATTGATATTTTTCATAGACTAATTCAAAGGCTAATTTTTCTCCAGAAATACATCGGCTTTTAAACTAATCAAGAACATGTAACATGTAGTAACATGTAGGCTTTAATTTTATGTGTGAACTCTCTATTGTTTATTACTTCAAAAGACCCACCATTTCCTTAATATAGGGGGTCTTTGTTGATCAAGGCACATTGAAAACCCTTCATACTTTGAAACACAGTCTGCAAATAGTTTTGGCCAAGAAAGTCAAGTCACCAACCTTTTCCAGGAGAAACTTCCCTAAATTTAGTGAAACTTGTTCTCAGAAGATAGAGTTCCTTGCTCAACCTCAAATCCTTTCCAGTTTTTTAGGACCTCCTAGAGCTCTCATTCTGTTAGGGTAACCATTCTGAAGCTAGTGTTTTTTCCACAGAATAATGAGCCACTAGAAGATGAATTTTAGTGGCAGAAACCCAGTAAATACTTAGTCTTTTAGGAACATAGATTTAGACTTGGAAGGGGACTCAAACTATTTAGTACAACTCCTTCATTTTACAGTTATGGAAAATAAAGTCCAGAGAGGAAAAATTATTTATCCAAGGTCATAGAGATAGTAAATTTCAGAAGCTTGATTGGAACCCCTGATCTCTGACTACAGAGCAAATCATTTTTTTTTTCATTTTTCCCATACTGTTTTTCCAGTATCTAGCCACCATTTTACTTGTACACCTATATATATTAGAAGTGAAATTTGGAGGAATTTTTAAAAATTAAATTCAAATTACGTAGCTTTTATTTCATCATCTAAGCTTATCGCTTTTCATTTTTTATATGCAAAGGTTTGCTCTGCTGAGCTAAGCAGCAATAGAATTCTCTAAAAACCCATAATCAGAAATAGCAGAAGCAAACACATATTGATCAGGCATAGTAAATCAATTGTCCTTCTTCAGACCAACACTGGAAAATAATTACTTTGGGGAATTAAACTGTGACCTCATAGAGCATAATAGGATTGTAACATTTAGCCCTAGATTCTATATTTTATGGCTTGTCAGACTACTTTCCCTGAGGTTATAATTTTTCAGTCTTGATTTATGAAGACTAATAATTTATCCAGTTCTCTGTGTGTATTTAATAACATCATCTTTTAACATGAAGCTCATGACAGTCTCATAGCATGAGGCTGGTATTCTGGTCTCTGATTTAGGAGAGAGAGAGAGCATGAGAGAGAAAGAGAAAGGGGTTGGACAGAGAGGGGGAGAGAGGGAGAGCGGGGGAGAGAGAGAAGGAGGCATGTGTTGTATGTGTGCCCTGGACTTGGAAACAGGAAGACTCTGCCTTTTACTACAACTACAACCCCTAAATATCTTTGGGAATTCAATAGATAAACTATGCTATGATGAAAATATTTATAGATATTGCCCACTTAGACATAACATTAATGCATAAAAATTTAATAACAGCCATTTTAGTTGCTGCTACCATGCTAAATACTCAGTCTTCAAATTACATAAAATGAAAAGATTTCCAATTATGGAGACTCAGTGGAAGAAGAAATTAAGTCCATGTCGGTGTGGTACTTTTCACACAGCTAATAAATATTAGTTGTCTTGGACTGTTTCTATCTGAAGCCTATTCGAGAGGACAGAAGAATGACATAACAACAACAATAAGAATAACTACAGACTATGAATTCCCTTAATACAAAATAAGACATCAAGATGTCTTTGAGTGTCAAACATTCAATGACATTTTGAATTAAAACTGAAGCATTATTAGAGGCAAAGTTATTTTTCCAAATTACCTGGACACAAGCACTGACTCATTAAAGTTTTAAGGACAACAACTTTACTTAGATATCATCATGCCAAACATTCACAATACTCCTACTTTATGAAATGAAAAAACTTTCAAAATATAGTTTTTGTAGAAGAAACCAAAATAATGTAGGAACAGAAAGAGACACATGCCATTCCCATCATGCTATCTGCTACTTGACTTGTCCTGAAAATGCTTTTAGTGAGCCATTACCTAACTTCACAATACTTTTATTTGATTGTAAAAAGTGACCATTTTATCAACTTTTGTGTTTGCCCTCTGGATATTAAAAAAAAAAAAAGAAACTTGAAGACCTACTTACCCCCAGGACAATTTCTATTAGCTCTCTTTCAAAAATAGGAACGAGAGAAGGAAATGAATAATAATTATTTTTACTGGAACTAAAGGTTGAAGAAGCACTCTACATTTCGTCCTCAAAACAGCCCTGTTAAGAAGGTACAATGGGTGAAAAATGGAATAATTAACATAAAGATGGACTTTTCAATCATTTTTGATGAAAACAACAAAACCAAATAGGAAATCTGATGTTCAAATGGAAAAATCAAGAGATACATAAAAAGGTAAACATGAAAGAATAATCATATGAGACTTGGTAAAGTTAAATTGCTTATATTCCTATGTAGGAAGATGATATATTCAATTCCAAAAAATCTTTATCATTATTAGGTCAGTTAAAGGAAGTTTATATAGATAGAGGGTATGGGTGTGAGTCAATTATGTTAGAACTATCTTTTAAAAAATGATGAAGGGACGAGAAAAAGGAACCCACTGGGAGGAGGGGAAAAAGAGAGATAGAATAAAAAAAATTCTCACATAAAGTTGGTGCATAAAGAAAAAAATTTACAGTGAAGGTGAATGGGAGTATGGTAGGGAATGCTTAAACCTCATTCTCAATGAGAATTATTCAAAGAGGAAAGATTCACTTATTACAGCTTCACTGTATTGTGGGTTTTTAGAAAAAACTTATTTCTATTTCTGTATAGCAGAGTTTTCACTACATCTCAGGATTTTGTGGATGAATACTGTACTGTACACAATGGAAATGCAGTACGCCACCACCACTTGCACGAGTTTGCCAACATGAGATTGTACACATACACTATTGGCTGATGGAATGAAAGGCAACACCAACTACAGCACTGGGTTCTGTATCCTGGCCGCTGATTAGCTCAGTGACTGTAGCATCAGTCTGTTTGCTCTTCTGCACTGTGCCCTTATATTCAGCCGTCTCTCCTTGTCCACTACACATCAGGGTCTAATCACTGTGCAAAGTGTTGCTCTGAGGTGTTGTGTTTTTGTGAAGTTTTCATAAAAGTTTGAATTTATTTCAAGCCCTCTGCCACCCCAATGTTCTGCACCTTCTAAGGCTTCTGGCAGTGAACTCATGAACCAGAGGAAGATGCTTACCTTCAAAGCATAATAAAATAAATATAATGCCGCTACTTCTCAGATTTTCACCTATTGTGGAGGTTTCTAGAACATAGCTCCCTTGATAGGTGAGGGATCACTGTATATGCAAACTCAGTTGTGCATAGAATTATTAACTTATCCAATAGTGAAATAAAAGGGGTAAGAGATAAGAGGGAAGATTAAGGAGGCAGTTGTCGAAAGCAAAATACACTTTGACTGAGTGAATAGAGATGGATACAGACAGACAGATACACAGAGAGAGGCAAAAAGAGAAACAAAGAAAGGAAGAAACAGAAGAAAATGGAAATGCACAGTAATCAGAACTATAAAAGTGAATGGCATAAGTTTACCCATAAAATGGAAACATAGCAGAATAAATTAGAAGCCTGAATAAAAGAATATGATGTTTACAAGTGAATACTTGAAACAGGAAAGTATATTCATTTTTTAATATAAAGGGCTAGAGCAAAATTTAATAATATACTTCAGCTGAAATTAAAAAAAATAATAAAAGACAGTAGCAGCAATCATGGTCTCTGAAAAAGCAAAACCACAAATAGAATTATTTAAAAAATTATAAGGGAAACTATATTATGCTAAAAAGTACCATAGACAATGAAGTCATATAAAATTTTTTATAGCATGCTTCTCTGGTAAAGGTCTTATTTCTCAAATATATACTCTGTATAGAACTGAGTGAAATTTATTTTTAAAAAAGAAAGTTTTGCCTAATTGATGTAGACCAGCAATTTTCAAAAGAAATCAAAGCTGTCTGTAGTCATATGAAAAAATACTCTCTATATTATAATTGATTAGAAAAATGCAAATCAAAACAACTCTGAGGTACTCTCTCACAACTATCAAAAATAACAAATGCTAGAGGAGATGAGGAAAAACCAAGTATGCTAATAAATATCATGGTAGAATTGTTCTGAAGAACAATTTGGAATTGTGCCCAAATGCCTGTAAAACTGTGCATTGATCAGCAATACAACTGCTAGGTCTTAATACCAAATAGATCAAGGTAAAAAGGAGAAGGGCCATTTTATGTATAAATATCTTTATAGCAGCTATTTTGTAGTGGCAAAGAATTGGAAACTAAGGGGATATCCATCAGTTGGAAAATGGCTGAACAAGTTGTGGCACATAATTATAATGGAGTACTATTGTGCCTTTTAAAAAATGACCAGAGAAATGGTTTTAGAGGAAATATGAGAAAAACTAGGTGAATTGATGCAAAGTGAAGTGAGAAGAGCTGGGAGATCATTGTGTGCAACAAAAGCAATATTGTAATGATGATTAATCAACTGTGAAACATTTGGCTATTTTCATTAATAAAATGATCTAAGACAATTCCAAAGAACTCAATGAAACAAAAGAGTTAACTGAGGAACTCTTGCAAATTGATGCATAATTGTCTCACTTTATTTTTCTTGCTTTTTTTTTCCTTTTGCAATGTGACTAATATGAAAACATGTTTGCATGACTTGACAAATATAATTGACATTATATTATTTGCCTTCTCACTCAGTGTGGAAGGGAAAGAATTGGAACTCAAAATTTAAAAGGAAAAGAAAGTTAAAATTGCATAAATATAAATAATTTTTAATATTATATGATATATAAATATAAAATAATAAAGTATTAAAAACAGAAAACAGCGATTAATTATTTTTTACCTGATGGACAAATGAAGGAAGTCAGGGTGAGGTTTTGAAACTCAGAGATTGCCTGTACTACTTAATAAAAAATTGGCTAATATTAACTGAATGTGCAGTGTTAGCCTTTCATGGTACCATTTCCAAGCAATGACCTTGCTCTGTCTTCTTGCCCTAATGGGCTGGGAGATGGGGAAGGAAGGAATGGATTGTTATTGTCCTCAATGGTCTTTAAAGGGCTATTGTGGATTTTTCCCTTCTTGACAGACTTCTTTTGGACACGGGCTTTTTTATGTTCTCTAATGACATGTCCTTGTTCCCCTCTTTCTTCTATAACCTTAAGAATGTTTGTAAAAATAAACACAAATGAATGAGAAATAAAATTGTGTAAAGCAAATAAATACTGTAGGCAGAATGGAAAGGAAGAAAGCAACTCTCAAGATTGGGATTAATTTAGATGCTTCTAGGAAAGGGTGAATTTTGATCTGTATGCTAGAGAGGAGAAACACCTATCAGTGAAAAAGATAGATAAAGAATGTTTATTGCAGGTATAATTCATTCGTTGTTTTCCTGCCCTGGGCTTAGAAAAACAAGCTATAATAAACCACAGAGCATCATCTTTAACTAAACTTTCCTAATAGGAACATTTATAATAAGTTGAATTTTCCAAGTTACTTTTATCACCATAGAATTGTTGCAAAATTACATTCCCTTCTTTTCCACTTAGATATCTAATGAAGAATTAAATATCTACTTTCTTTTACTCTTTTTAAAAGTTTCTATTCACATTTAAAGTAAGTAGGCATGGGTTTATTATTGACATGTCAAAATGGCATAAATATTATCTATTTTTGTGCCTTTTAAGTAATGACCAACCACTTATTACATAGATAAATTTTTCTACTTTATTGTTTTTCTGTATGTGACCCTTATATTTTCAATTCAATAATTCAAGCCTCCACAGGTTTTCCTTTCTTCTCTAAAATATCTTAATAAAGGATCATATTTAGAAAAAGATGGTACTTTTGGGAAAATATGCCTGGAGGAATGGCAGTCTTATTTTGTGGGAGAAGCATCACACTCACCAGGATGACTTTCAGAAGTTTCCACCCATGTCTTCAAATAAAACTGACTGTAAAAATGTCTCTTGATCCTTTGGGTTGCCCTGTTGTTTTTCTATTGAATTCTGCATTTGAATTCAGGTTGTCAGTATATATTTCCTACCTGCCTCTAATTTATCACTTCAGTAAGCTGTTCTGTACATTTCTAGATGAAAGATTGATTTATACTCCTAAGACATTCTCAAGAAAAGAAGATCAACCTTCACCTTTAGATCTAACCTTGTGCCTGGCAAATTGTTGTTGTGTGGACTTTGGGAACAGTTTTGCTATTATACAAAGTATTTAAGGTTTGCCTTTGAATGAATAAAAGAATATCCGTTACCTTGGCTGGAAGGGATATGTACCTGCATGTACATGCACATGTTTGTGTGGAATGAGGGAGAATTTGGCCATCGGTGTTTTTCTCTTCAAGACTTCTTTATATCTGCCCTCTGTTTCTGTTTTGTGAAGTAGCCTGTGAAAGTTTAATAAACAGTTGTCTGGAGCCCTTAAGGAATTCAAGCCTTTTCCTGTTCTACACTTGAAATATAGAACCGATTCCCACTTGATTTGAGAAGTGCCACCTCTATTAATATGTTGACAACTCTTCAGAAATACATCTTTTGAAGAACTTTCTTGCATTGGGGACATAGACCAAAATAGAAATGTAAACAAAAAGACAAACAAAAAGGAAAACATCAGCCCCTTGGCATTTACTAAGTTTTATCCAGTAATTTATTTTGTTAGAAGACATTTGGGAGAGTGCTTTCTCATTCTTACTTATGCAAAATATTGCTTGGATCATTTGCTGTTCATAAGGAGCTCTTAATATATATCGAAATAATGGTAGTCAGAGGAAATCTCATCCACTGATGAGCTCTGCATGGTTGGGAGCACAACACACATATAGATTAATTCTGCTTTAAAAGGAAAGTAGAATTAAAATTATTTTTTTTTGTTTTTGTGTTATGAAAATGTGAATCTAAAAATTTGCCTAATTTGGTATTAATTCTGCTTATTTGCGACTTCTGCTGTGCTTAGGAGTCAACAAGATTAGAGTTCGTTGTAGTGATCAAAAGGCTCAATCATGCTCAATTGAGGCTCTTTAATTGGTTAATATTAAATATTCTATCTTGGAACAGTTACAGAGATTGTAGTCATTAGATTTCAAAACATATTTTAGGAGATTCCCCAAACCTCCAAAATTAAATATAAAATTTTCAGAGTATTAAATAGTTTCTTAGTTTTTTCATCATTATTTATAACATAATATAACATAGTTTATGATAAGAACATCACTGGGCTGGATGAAATATAGGGTTATTGGGAGAAAAAAGCATTTTGCAAACTTTTAAGCTCCTATAAATATGAGGAGGAATAGTAGCTATAAATAATAATAATATATTATTTTTGGTCTGGACGTAGGATTTTAATGACATGAGTAATTTCAATAAGTAAAAAAATAAATATAGAAATACTATCAATGCAGATCAGAAACTGTTCTATAATTTATAATATTGGAGAATTACTTGGGGTTCCTGAGATGTTAAGGGATATGCCCATGGTCACTCATTCTGTACATGTTAGAATCAGGACTTGAACCCACATCTTCATGACTTGAAGGCTAACATTGTTTTGCATTACAACATTTGATGATACTAGGTGGTACAGTGGTTAGAATTTGGTGCTTGTAGTGAGAAAGTTGTTCCATCATATCTGACTTTTTGTGATCCTATTTGGGATTTTCTTGACAAAAATATTGCAGTAGTTTGCCATTTCCTGCTCTAGCTCTTTTTATAGGTGGGGAAATTGAGGCAAAGTTAAATGACTTTCCCAAGGTCATACAATTAGATAATGTCTGAAGCTGGATTTGAACTAGGGTCTCCTTGACTCCAGGCCTCAGGGTTGGCTGCCCAAGGAATCAGGAAGACTTGAATTCAAATCAGTGATCATGTATTTACTAGCTCTATAACGCTGGGTATGTCATTTAACTTCTGTCTGCCTCAATTTCCTCAACCATAAAATGGAGATAATTATAGAATCTGCCTTTCAAGGTTGTTGTGAAAATTAAATGAGTTATCTGTAAAAAAAAATACTTATCATAATGCATTGACAAGTTATGGGTGTTAATAATGATTTATTGCTTCCCTCTTTCACTTCCTTTCCCATCTTCTTCTCCAGTAGCCACTGATGTGTCTTTTAGTCCTTATGCTCTTGTTATAAATAGTAACCTAGAAAATTCTGAGTCAAATTCCCTTTCACCTGAAAACAAAAACAAAAAAAAACCCTCTTGATTTAGAGGATTTATTGTTGAAACTTTGTATTTCATTATATTTTGCTGTGTTTGATACATTTTTAAATAACTTTTCTCTCTTAATTTCATGTCCACCTTATGATGTCATATACAAAATATACATTTGAAGGTATTTAAGTAATATTTTAAAAAATAAATCCTTTTTTCTGCCTTAGAATCAATAAAGTGCATTGGTTTTAAGACAGAAGAGGGGTAAGAGGGAAGAAGATGGGGTAAAGTGATTTGCCCAGGATCACACAGATAGTGTCTGAGATCAAATTTGAACCCAGAATGTTCCAAATCTAGCCCTGACTCTCAGGCCACTGAGCCACCTACCTGCCCCAAATCAACTATTTTTAAAAAGAATATGAGGAATTATGGAAATGCATATTGAAGAATAAGATTTTACCAAAAATGAATGTGGACATATGGTCTCCTTTTATTGGTATAATAACAATGTACTTTTTGGGCTCTCCAAATAATAATCACCACTTTTCCACTTTCCCATCTTTGTAAACAGGAAGAAGCCACACTGTTAATCTGGAGAGATACAAGGAATGAGAAAAACATGAAAATTAAAATCATTTCAGATTTCATGTGAAACGTTTTAGAATCTGTGTTTGCCTTTACAGAAATTCTGGTGGAAGCCTTTTGCTAATACAATAAAAAGTATGGAATTCAGTTCTTAAGGGAAAGCCAAACGCGCCCTCATCTTGACTTATCCCATGATGTTTGTTGGTTACCCACACCTCTCTGACTCCATAGGCCTCCATGGCAACTTTGGCCCAGGGCTGTTTGTTTAAAAAAAGTCAGAATCTCTTTTCTCCCCCCTTGAGTATTGATGCTACAGTGCCTGATTTCACCCATTGTACCAGATACTTCAGGCTGTTGTTTTTTTGCTGTAGTAGTTTCTAGTATGAATCATTTCATCAAATTGCTATGTTAGGTAATTTGTGGTTATGAGATCTGAGTCTTTGCTTCTCATTTTGAACAACTCAGATGAAATTGGAATAAACTGGGCTTGTTTTGCAGAATGAATGAAAATATGATTTTTAGAAGGAAGAATGACTAGAAGTGGACATTTCTGTACTTTAAGCTTCATGCGAAAGATCTAAATGAGGAAGGGAACACGACAATATTATTCATAGCAACTTCTGTTAAATTAACTGCCATAACTTCCCCAAACAATGCCATTTCTATTTAAGCAAGGCGAATAAAAACAAAGTTCTTGTGCTGTATGTTTGTGTATTTTATAAACTCTAATGTTTAGCTTTGCTTATTATGCCCCACAGAATGAATTTCACAATATCTTATGGAATTTCAACAAATCTGAGGTCTGTCACACAAAGAACAAATTTCCAAAATAATGTGACTCAGTCCAAAACACTATTGTTTCAGAACTCTAGTCAAAAGAAATTCCGATATAAAAGGAAGGGACTATCAAGGATAGAATATAGGACTTGGTTTCAGGAAGACCTGAATTTTAATTCTAACTCATTTAGTAAGTAGATAACCTTGTGCAAACACTCTCATCTCCAGCTTCTTTATCTATAAAATGAGGAAAATAATGGCAGCTGCCATACACATTATTATGAAGATCAAATGAAATCCTCTACAGGTAAATGTTTAGCAAAGCTTAAAGTACTATGTAAATGTCAACATTGTGAGGTAGAATAATTATTTACCTTGTATGATATCTATTAGTCTTACCTTTTCCTCCCCTCCAACCCTATTGCAAATCCTGAAGATCTTTATCATAAAGTACTTTTTAGCTCAAAAAATGTTAAAATTCAGTAATTCTATTAAATAAAAATAGGTTATTTGGTAAAATGTGTAAAATGTTAAGCCATTTCATCCATGAACAGTTTAGAACTATTCAGCTCATTAGATTGGTTTCCATCACAAAGTTGCCTTGGAAGATTTCAGAACATTGGGATAATTGCAGTTGTTCATACCTAGGTAGGTAGATAGATAGATAGAAAGATAGATAGATAGATAGATAGATAGATAGATAGATAGATAGACAGATAGATAGATAGATAGATAGATAGAGGGGGAGGGGGAGAGAGAGACAGAGATAGAGACAGAGACAGAGATAAATGGATAGTAGATGGATAGGTATATGGATAGATAGATGAATGGATAGATAGACAGACAGATAGAATATTTATTTATTAGGAGGATTAATAGGTTCAGGAACAATCAAAAGCAGTCAACTTAATTCAGTAGACACATTTATTAAACAGCTATTTTGTGTAATGTTGGGTCATTTTAGGTGTGACAAAGACTTCGATTTCAAGTCCAGCTTTTGTCAAAAACTGGCATTGTAATTATGGACAGAGTCATTTGATCTTTCAGTATTCCGGGTCTGCCTAATATTCCAGAACAAATGTTTTGAAAGCTATACATTCTCCTTCTGATATCCTCAAAAGTGGAAGGCATAAGCAATGAAAATGCCAAGATAATGGGTAGAATAGCATAATGGTGGAAGGGAAGTAGGTACCAGATAATTCACAATTAAGATAAATTACTAGCTCAAGAATTTCTGAATAAAAAACTATATTCCTTATACCTAAGGAACCTCTTTCATATTTCAAAGATTTCGAGGGGTAGGTACATGAACCCCAAATTAATAGATAAAGAAAAAGAACTCTACGTTCACTAGGAAAATATTACCTATGGCGCAGGAGACGATCTTATATATCCAGCAAAATTTGGAATGGCTACTTGGATAGTAATCCGGAACATTGATAGACTGATTGAAAGACTTCTGTAAACCAAAGGGTTTCGTAGAGGATTTCTTTGATCTCTGTTGGGAGGCACAGTGACTGGCATGGTTTCTTAACTCTACAATATAATGAAGTTGGATTTTTCTTCTTTTTATCACTGTTAGTTTTATAGACAAAGAAAAAAAAGAAAGTCAGGAATATATCAGTTCAAAATATACAACTATATATATATATGTCTTTTTATAAACTTCAATTTTGCCAGCAAGTATTCCTTTTGGAGTCTCAATGAATCTTATTTGTTCTGTTGATTCCTCAAGTGAATCCCTAAAACAAAGTCTCATAAATGACTACATTTAATAGACACATAGGATAAAAGGTTTAGAACTAGAATAACTTTAGGAACTAAATGTAGTCCAATCTTTGCATTTTACAGATGAGGAAACTGAGAATGGAAGAGATTGTGACTTATTAAAGGTCACAAAGTTAGGAAATGCCAGAACTCAGGTCCTCTGACTCTAAATCCAACTTTGTATCATACTCCCTCACAAACAAGTCACTCAGCTAGCAGAGCCTAGAACTTACAATTTAATGCTCTTTTCAAGATACTGTATAGCATTTCCCTTTGGCCTATTTTGTACTTGAGATTAGCTTTCAGTAATTAATCTTCCTCCAGCAACAATTCTCTTCTTTTTTCCCTAAAATTCCTCATCATTATTGTATCTTTGGCTCAGAGACTCTTTAAGTTAAAGACAGAAATTAGTACCAATCTACAGTTGATATGTCATGTGGTGTTTGACCTCAATGCTCTGTCTTACTTTTCACAATTCTAACATTTATCTTTGGAAGAATATTAGAAAATAACTTAGAAGTGTTTTGCCAAGCATGAAGTGGTAGAGCTGCATCTTGTTACTAATGTGACTGATAAAAGTTCTCAGAACTCCTTCAAAGAAAGTAAGAAATGCAAAAAGAAGTTGATGGCTATGAAGAACATCATTATAATCAATTTTTAGCAAAGAACTTAAAACACTATATTTGGTACAACCTACAACACAATTTCTGCTTCTATTAAAACAAACAAGCAAACAAACAAACAAACAGACTTCTGAGCTTTTCCCCATTATCAGATCATTGGCCTAACCTCCTCTAGAGAAAAAAAAAAGATAATTATCAGTCTTCTTGGTCTTCAAATTGCAACAAATGTAAAGATTACAGTGGCCTATTCTTTAGCTTTAAACACATCCTTTCCCCACAGTTATATGCTGTGTAGTTTTCATGTCATAATGGATAACCTACAACTCATGAAACATCATTTGAACATCATAATAGCATGAAGAATTCTGACTTCTAATAACAAAATGAAGAGAAATAAGAACATCTCATATGGACTGAAAGTAGTATAAGATCAAAACAAATGCCAACACTGGGTCCATATCTCAGGATGCCTTTGAATATGAATAGTTCTGCTCTTTAGCTAGTGTCTCTCTTTTCAGGGCTTTTTGGTTTTATGTGGCTTAAATAAGGACGTGATATTTAAAGATGAGAAGCAATGAATTCACCTTGCCCACTCATTTAGAGGCAATAGTGGATGCCTTTCATCACCTTTCCTAAAAACATATTTATTATATTATTTCTAATCTATGAAATTTACTTTCTTTCCTCCCTCTCATTCTGACTAAAGGCATCCTTTCTTGTAAAGTTACCATAAATCCTAATAAATTTTATGTGTAAATAATCGTAAAATATGAACAGAACATTTAATCGTAAATTACTTTGAAAATTTAATCACTATATTTAAGGTATTACTGTTTTCTTCTCCCTTCTTTGTTACAATTTATTATTTTGATGGATCCAGGATTTCATGTATGCATACCTCTTCCTGTATTGGACTTTGTCATTCTTTAATTGTGTATGTCAGCATATATATGTAAATATGCTGCATAAAACAGAATCATATTATGGATTTGCATGTGAATATCTCAATTTTCAATTGCATTTTTATTTGAATGGAAATAATTTATTAATAAATTAATATGTACTTTTCTTTTTGTAATCATATTCCTAAAATTATTTGATTCTCACAAGCACTGTATAAGGAAGAATAGGTAACATTATCTTCCCTTAATACATAAGAACAATAATTATTTCATTAGTTTATACTTGATAGTCTTAAACTAAAAGGCAGTTGTCCTTTATTCTAGGGTTAAAAACAGAATTAAATTAATTCACTAATTGTTGTTAGTCTTTATTCATAGCAAGTGAAATCATATCAGGGGAAAAACATTCTAGGAGATATTCAGATGAAGTGTTTTAATGAAATATACAGTAATATTATTTTAATTAGCAATTTTTGCTATAGTCTTTGCCTACTTCTTTTAGTTTTCATTACTCAAAAGATTACACAGTATCCCTTCAGGATAAAGTTGACAGTGTAAGCAATATATAGAAGACTTGAGAAATGACCAATGAAAAATCCAGGGTTTTATCTGACTTCACTAAACTAAGCATTGTAAGATACAGATTAGTTTGCATGTGTCTCTTCTCTTTATTAACTATTTACAATACTTAAACAGAATCATAATAGTTGGGGTACATGTCATTTATCAATTTCTAATGACATGATTTTTCAGAGGAGAAAGAAGATATTTGGGAATTTAGAAAATTATAGTTAATAACACATAAATAATAACTGAGCAGAAAAATTCTGATAACCAAAAGGATGCTACATGTGCATCCTTTTAGATTTTTTCCTACTTTACATAATGGGATACATTTTAAGTTATAACAGGAACAATGACTTCCAGAGGAGACATTAAATTAGCCAAGGATTAAAAAGTTTGTGACATCTTCCATTAAAAGTAATTTTTTTTTTATCATTGGTTGCACTCACACGAAGAACAAAACTGAGAACCAAATAATAAAATCCGTCTATAATGTGAACCAAATGAAGGAAAGTATCAGATGTATAAGAATGCCAAAAAAACAAGGTGGGTCACCAAACCTTAAACATCTGTGAAGTGAGTAAACTTTTGAAACATTCACCATGACTCTTTGTGAGGCCAAATAACTATTGATTCTGGGAATTAATCCAAATTTAAGAGATATTCATTGAGTCCTTGCAATGTGCAGGGGGTATTGTTGTAAGGACTCTGGCAGGACAAAGATGAACAAAATATGGTCATTGTCCTCAAGGAGTTTATAATTGAGTAGGAGAAATAAAACATGTACTCATAGCAGAATGCGGTAAATGCTTTAGATGAGGTACAAAGTGCTATAAGAGTAATTACTTCCATCTGGAAGAATAAAGGAAACCTTCTTGGTATGAGCTGGAGTATCTCATAGGACTAAATGCTTTTTACCCTATTTGATTTCTGTTGATGTGTATATTACTAGTGATCTAATGTTTCTATGATGAACTGTCTATATGTCAGGACCAAGCTGGTCCTCTACGTTGAATAAAAATACAAGGTACTGATTTATTTGTGACTTTTCTTCTTTAACCAAGAAAACACAGAGGTAGCACATCTTTCAACCTGGTCATTTTCTGATAAACCTCTAAGCCAAGAGGTCCTCTATCTCCTTTGGCCATTCCTGGAAGTGGAAAAAAATGTAACGATCCAATCCAAACATCTCTTCCTACTTCCTCTATATCATGCTGACAATTGTCAGTGATTAAATATTTTTTAATTGCCTACAATATTCTAGGTACTGTGCTAAGCACAGGGGAGACAAAGAAAGTTAAAAGAGACCTGCTAACTACTATGAGCAAACAAGCTCTGTATACAGGATAATTTGGATAGTGTAGGGAAGGCAATAGAATGAAGAGATAGTGGGAAAATCTCCCTCTAGAAATGAGATTTTTATCTGAGATTTGCAAGAAGCCAGGAGGTGGAGATGATGAAGAGGAGGAGCATTCCCAACCTATGCCCCAGGCAGGAGGTGGAATATTTCCTTTTAGGAATAACAGAGTATTATTAAATGACATGGTATGTGGGGGAAAGAGTTTAAAGTGTAAAAAGACTGAATGGTAGCTTTGGGATGGGGCTTTAAACAATAGGGGATTTTGAAAATTTGATCCTGAAAGGTTCCACTGAGAACTACTGAAGTCACTGAAATTGGGGATTTTGCAGGACATGGTTAAACCTCCACTTTAAGAAAATTGCATTGACAGTCAGATGGTGGATAGATTAGTGTGAGGAAGAGACTCATGTCAGAAAAAGCAGTTAGTAGACTTTTTGCAATAGTCCAGGCTTGTATTCTGTGAATTTCAAAATGTGGGGGATGGAGGGACTACATTCCCCTGCATGCCTTAGGGGTCCCTCTTACTTCCTGGAATGGGATTGGTCATGAATGGACCAATCCAATGCTGGGGGAGGGACCAAGGGACCAGCCCCTATTTCCTGGCATGGGATTGGTCCTGAGATGGACCACTCCTGTGCTAGGTAGGGGCCCCTTCCCCAACTACTTCCGTTTAGGATTGGTCTAGATAAGGACCAATTCATGTGTGTGTGTGGGGGGAATCTCACTCTTTTATGAATGAGGGTGGTGATGATGGAGTAGAATTGAAAGTGGGTAGTTAATTTCAGCAGGGGGAAACTCGGTTACTTTTGTTTAAATTAAGCTTTAAAGAGATCAGAGTGAGAGAGAGAAGTTTTTTCTTTTAGCTTTTTCTACAAAATTCCCCATACTTAGCATAGTGCTTGGCATGTAGTAAGTGCTTAATACATGTTTGTTGACTAACTGCATCAGAACGGTGGCAGAATCGGAGGTGAGAATGGGATGGGGCATATACCTTCCATCTCCTGCTGAATACAGCATGTCTGTCATTAGAGGAAAGGCTCCTAGGGGCTGGGGTTATGTCTTGCATCTACTCCAAAGCAACCTTATATATATATATAAGCGAGTCTACTTGGGATGTGGAGGACTTCCAGGCAAAGAACCCCATATCCTGTTGTGCCATCCTTTGAGAGTAGAAGAATGGTGCTATTCATTCATGATGTCCATTGCCACACCTAGTAATACCATTCACATTCAAAGGTCTCTGAAAATCTATAAAGTATCTTTCTCCCTTCCCCCTCCCTCCTTCAACACTCCCATCCCAAAGTTTCTACCTCATTCTAACTAGCTCTTCTACTGCACTCTGGAATGCCTGCTCGATAGGCAATAAATTTATCTTGATCCTAAATCTTTTCCTCTTCCACTCCATCCATTTACTAACACATGGAAACCTGGCTTCCCTGTGAAGACCCAGTCCCAGGTCATTCTTTCTAGTAATGGCTGTACCTTTACACATTCTCCTTAAGGCAAAGAATTGGAATACTCCTTCTTCCCTATTGCCACTTCCAGGTTCTCCCCCTTCCTCTATCACTCAGCAACTTTTATTCCTTTCATGTCCATGTCATTCATAGTTACTACCCAATCAAAATCCTGATAATTGTCTACAGACTTACTTACCAGGTTACTCTCCTGAATCCGATAATTGGCTTCCAATTTTTTTCTCTTCTCCAACTCCTGCTTGCATATTAGGGGATTTCAACATACATATTAATTCTCCCTCAAATACTTACCTACTCAGTTCCTCAACCTATTTAACTCTCATATGCAACTCCTAACCCAGTCAGCTACATACAAAAATGGTTATGCCCTTGATCTTGCCATTGCTTACAAATATACAACCACTGTGTTCAAGAATTCTGAAAACATTTTATTCAACCATAATCTATCAGATTTTTACCTTTTTACTCTGTCTCGCCTTACAAATCCCAAATTTTTGTCTGTACTGTGACTTCCAAACCTACCCCCCTGCTCCAGTCAATTTTCTCCCAGTCTATTTCCCCTGCACTAGACACTTTTCTCTTCTTGATCCTTTGGTGAAGCAATTCATTTCTGCATTGTCATCTCTTAAATCACTAGCCTCTTTATTCTATCACTAATTATAACAAGTCAAATCTAAGCCTTGGATAACTTCCATCACTTATTGCCTTTGATTCTCTATGCCTGCTCCTGAATGAAGGTGGAGAATATCATGCAACTGCTCTAGTAGGTCCACTATAAATTTATGTTACACACAGTCCCTACTGGGTCCTAATTGCTGCTAGGCAATCCTACTATACTTCCCTTATCAATTCACTACCACTTCCCACAGTGACTCTTCCCAAGATTTTCATGTCTCTTCAAACCTTTAATGGTTCTCTCTCTTACTGGCATCTGAGAACTTTTTCTCTTATTTTAGAGAAAGAAAATTGAGGTCATTCACTGAGAGTTCCTTTTTATCCTCTGTTGTCTCCTATGACTCAGCACCTTCTGCTATTTTCTTCTCCATTATTCTTATTTCATTTGATGAAATGTCTTTACTCTTTATCAAGGATAATCTCTTTACTTGTTTAAATGATCCCATTCCACTTCACCTCCTCTAACAGATTGCTTTTTTTTTATCCACAATCTTTCACTTATTTTCAATCTCTCCCTCTTTACTGGTTAATTTCCAGTTACCTACAAATATTTACATGCTTTGCAATGTTGAAAAGGAAAAAATAAAACTTTATTTGATACCTTCATTCCCCACTATCATCCTTTATCTCTTCCACCATTTGTTGCTAAACTCTTTGAAAAGACCATCTACTATGGGTGCCTCTACCTCCTTTTCTCTTACTCTATTCCTAACCTCTTACAATCTAGTTTCCAACATTATTAATCCACTGAAACTTCCCTCTCCAGTCACTAATGATCTCTTAGGTGCCAAATCCAATGATCTCTCCTCAAACTTATTCTTCTTGACCTCTCTTTACTCTTTTCTACCATTAATGACTCTCTCTTCCTCTGAACTCTTTTTTTTCTATTTTTTTGGGTGACACCATTCTTTCCTCATTCTCCTCCTTATCTGACTACTCTTTCCTTTCTAGATGTTCTTCCAGATCATACACTTTAACCTTAGGTGTCCCTCAGCCCCTGTCCACCCTCTTTTTTCTCCCTTTATATTGCTTCACTTGGGGATCTCATCAGTTCCCATGGATTGAATTACTATATCTATGATGATGATTCTCAAATCTATCTATCTTATCCCAAATTCTCTGCCGACCTCCAATCTCCTATTTTCAATTGCCTTTCAAAGGCTCAAACTGGATATCCAGGAGACATTCTAAAATCAATATGTCAAAAAAAATAACATCTTTTCCTGTCAACTTTCCTTCCCATGCCACCCCCAACCCTATACCTTCCTATTAATTTAGAGGGAAATACAATGTTCTCTGTTCCTCCAGCTAAAAAAGTAGGAATTATTTTGGATTCATCACTGTCTTTCACCTCCTATATCCAAACCACTGTCAATGCCATTAGATTTTGCCTTTGAACCATGCCTCATATAGGCCCCCCTTCTTTTTTCTGATATTCCTATATAGGTCCTCATTGCTTCACATCTGGATAATTTTAATAGACTGCTAATAGTTCTGTCTGCCTAGTCTATCTCCATTATAATTCATCTTCCATTTGGCCACTAAAGTGATTTTTATAAGATGCTACCATACTAAATAAATTCCAGTTTCTCCCTATTATCTCCATGATCAAATAGCAACAAAAATAAAATTCTGTTTTTCATTCATACTCCTTCCTATCCTAGCCCCATCCCACATTTCCAGACTTCTTACACCTTATTTTCCAATAAATGCACTTCAATCCAGTGATACTGGTCTCCTGGATATTCCACAAATAAGACACTCCATCTCTTTCCTTGAATATTTTCTCTGGCTGTCTCCATTCCCAGAATGTTCTCTCTTTTCTGTTCTTACTACTGACTTCACTGGCTTTATTTAAGTCCTATCTAAAATCCTATCTTCTTGAAGCCTTCTCAAATCCCTCTTAATTCTTGTACTTCCCCTCTGTTAATTATTTCCTATTTAGATTTAGCTATTCTTAGGAATACAAAGATCCAGAATAATCCCAAAATATTTATGGTAAAAAATGCTTACCACCTCCTTAGAGAGAACTGATGGATAATGAATGAAGACCAAAGTCTACTATTTTTTGCTTTCTCTATATGTGTGTATGTGTATATGAGTATGGGTTTTGCAGTTTGTGTTTTCTTTTACAACATGACTAATTTGAAAATGTTTTGTATGATGACACAATTTAACATATATCAAATGCCTTCCATTCACAGTGAAGGAGTGGGGAAGAGAATGATAATTTGACATTTAAAATATTTCAAGAGAATTTTTAAAATTGTTTTTTTTTTCATGTAATTGGAAATAAGAAGTGAATAAACTTCTAATTAATCCCATAACCGTTTGCTCTGTATATATTTGCTTCAATGTCATTTCCCTTTTTATAAAGTAAATTTCCTTGAATGAAGGACTGTCTTTTGCTTCCTTTTGTATTCCCAGTACTTAATATAGTATTTGGCAAAAACTGGGCATTTCATAAATGTTTATTGATTCATCAACTTGAGATAAGTGATGTTATCAAGGTAGAATTGACAGAACTTGGCAATAAGTTTGGATATGCAGAGGAATGAGAAATACTGAGGAATAGAGGATGATATCTAAGGTTGCAAGTCTGGTTGATGAGAAAAAATGGGGGGGTGTCCTGAAAAGTAATAGAGAAGTTTGAATGGGGAGAAGTTTTGTGAGGGGAAATAGAACAGATTCCGTTTTGGACACACTGAGTTTACAAAGTCTAAAGGGCATCCAATTCAAGATTTCTTATAGGTAGTTGGAGATGCAAACTAAAGGTCAGTAGAGAGTCTATGACTAGATAAAAAACTTTTTGAGAATGATCAGCATAAAGATGATGGAATCCACTGGAACTGATGAGATCACCAAATGATGAAGTCTTTAAAAGAAGCTAAAAGATCCCAGGGGAAGAGTTCTGGGAGTCTCCATGGTTAATGGGTGAAGCCTGGATGAGATCCAGAAAGGAAGAGACTGAGGAGTTGCCAGATAGGTAGGTGGAAAACTAGGAGAGAGTAAAGTCACAAAATGCTAAAGAGAAGAATATCAAAGGGCCAAAGGTGATCAACAGTACAAGGGACTATAAAGATATGAGGAACAATAAGTATTAGTAAGAAACTATTAAATTTGGCAATTAAAAGATTAGTAATACTTTTGGAAGGAGATTTACCCCCAAAGGGGCAAAGTATATAGAATTGGAAAGCAGATTTACCATGATAGTCCATAAAATTTATGACATTCAAGGCCCTAAAGTGATTTCCTGACTTGACCCAGTGAAATTATCTTTATTTCTACTGTTCAATTATGTTTTGAGGGCTTCAAGTCTCAATATCCTGTTTTTCTCTCCTAGTTAGTTTTTTTAACTAGACATTTTAGAATTATAGTATATAATTAAATTTATTGACCATCATCCAGTTGTTACAAGATAGTTTTCTCCATTTTTCCATTTTATCTTCACTACCAGAAGTATCCCAGAATCTTTTCCAGTCTTTTAGGGAGAGTGATTTTTGTTTTGATTCTGATCTCTTCCTAGTTCTATCCTTTTCATTTTCTCATTTATTTTTCTTTTTTATTCTTCTTATGATTAACATCAGATTCTAGAGAATAAGATTTCTAGCGCCTCTTCTTGCTTTTCTTCTTATGCTTCTTTTGGTTTGTTGCCATTTCTTTCAGTGATAGAAGAACATGCTGAAGCAGACCTGGATTCTGACCATTGTCCCCTTTTCTTTGAATGACTACCATCATCATCTGAATCTGATCCATATTGAGAATGTGAATGTTTCTTGTAGATTTTTTAGACTGTTTCTTGTTTAAATGTCGTGCTAACAATCGTTCTCCAGCATATGCATAAAATCCTCAAATGTCCTTTTCTTTTCAGACTCTGGAGTGATGTCCTCAGAGGTTGGTTACTTTACGAATCTTTCTCAAATATCCTCCCAGCTTGCATCCAATATCAGAGGAGCATACTCTTGAATGCAGACTCTTCTTTTCCTCTTCTGTGCCTCTTCTTTTTCTCTTTCTTATTCACGGTATTCTGCCTTTCCTAACAATATATTAAAAGCCAATTTAATGTTTCCATCACCTAATGTTGTCAATCTTTAGCTGAATTTATTACTGCAAATATTTAAAAGTAGTTTTTACTTTAATAGAAATCCTTTATCATTTAGGATGTCTTTTATTATCTTCTTTCCATCCTAATAATATGCTTTTAGATTCTCAACATGATCCAGGATGACTGAGAATGTTGGTGAATCTAATATTAGAACTAATTGGTGGATATTCTCCTTCCATTATTAATATCTAAATTCCTTTCTCTCTTTGGTATGTTGAGAAGTAATCTGGTATTAGAAAGAGCACTGTGCTTGGAATCAGAAGAACTGGGTTTTAATTTCACTCATTATTTTTGCGACCTTGGGCAAGTTATTTATTTTCTCCGAGTCTTGGTTTACTTATCTTTAAAATGGACAATAACATTCATATTATTTGCATTCCTGTTAGTAAAGTCCCTTTTGTTGTTTAGTAATTTTTTTTGTTATTTCTGATTCTTCTTGATCCCTTTTGGGAGTTTATTGGCAAAGATACTGGAGTTATTTACTTTTTCCTTCTTCAGCTCATTTTATAGATGAGGAAACTGAGGCAAACAGAGTTAAATGACTTGATCAGGGTCACACAGCTAGTGTCTAAGGCCAGATTTAAAAAAGGAAGATGAGTTTTCTTGACTCCAGGCCCAGTACTCTATCCATCATGCCATGTAGTTGCCCTGAGTAAAGCCCCTAGGAAATCTTAAACTGCTTGATAATTTGTGAGCTGTCAGTATTATTTCTCATTGTGTGAATCTGTGGATGGGATGGTGGTGATGGATGTCAAAAGTTAAATGGCATAGTTCTTCAACTATATATATATATATATATATTACATTTATTAAAAGTCTAATAACTAGGATATGGCACACTGCTAGAAGAAATTAATAACATTCAAAATAATGTTCCTCATAAATTAAACTAGAAAACAGCAATTAAAAAGGGTATAGTTGTAAGAAAGTCACATACTGTCATAGGTTTTCCTTCAAGAGATAAATAAAGGAGTTACTATCTAGTCCTACTACACTGGAGCAAAGATCAGTTCTGTAAAATCTCTGACTATTAATAATTCAACCTTTTTTTTTTTTAAGAACTTCAGGGTTGGGAAACCCACTGTCTCCTATAGCAGACACACATTTTTTATAAATCCCAGTAATATTTCCTTGATAAGAAACTTATAGCTGCCTCCTTTTGGGAAATTTTACCCATTGCCCCATTTTTTCTTGCCCTCTGGATCCAATTAATGTCTTTTCCTTCTAATTGCTTTCAAATACATGAAGGCAGATATCTTTCCTTAAGGAATAGTTATTCCTAGTTCCTTCAGTTTTTCCCGTTATAGCACAATCTCAAATCATTTACCATCGGAATTCTTTAGATTAACTCCATTTAATCAATGCCATTCCAAAACATGTCATTTAGAATGGAAGAAAATACCTGTTTTTGTGTCAGGGCAAGACTGTTGTTCTTGATGTGAACACTAAGACTGACTTGCTTCAAATTATGAATTAACTGTCTTTTTTCCCCAACCATGTCACTGTTGAAATTTTGAGTTTGCAATCAAATAAAACTTCTAGAACTTTTCCAAATAGATTTTCCTCCCTTATTCTGTATTGTGAAATAGTATCAGTAGTTGTTGTTTTTAAATTCATGCAACTCATTTTCATTCAATTTCATCTATCTAATTCCTTTGTTTAAACCCATCTTGATCTTCTGGATTCCAACTGTCATCCATCATTGTTAGCTACCCCCCAAAACTTTGTATTTTTTGTTAATATAATAGGTATTTAATCTATGTATTCATCCAAATCACTGGTAAAATGATAAATGGGCCCAGAACAGATTCCTGCAGAACTCCCTTGATTATCACTCTCTAGATTGACAAAGATTAATTAATAACTATGCATTAATTACTGTTATTCCACCAGTTTCTAAATCTAATGATATTTATATCTAGAACTAATTTTAAGATCATAAACTCATTGCCTTAGAGCTGAAAGGGTTGACAGAATTGAGTACAGTAGCCTTTATTGTGGAAGAGGAAATTGAACCTCAGACTTGCTATGGGACTTAATCAAAATGATATACCTAGTAAATATGTGAAGTGAGATATGAACCCATTACTTTCTTTATTTTAAAATTTCAATTTTTTAAAAAATTTTATTTAATCAATTTAGAACATTATTTCCTTGGTTACAAGAATCATATTCTTTCCTTTCTTCCCCTCCCCCCTCCTTTCTTGTAGCCAACATGCAATTTCACTGGATTTAACATGTGTCCTTGATCAGAACCTATTTCCATGTTGTTGATGTTTGCATTAGGATGTTCATTTAGAGTCTACATCCCCAACCACATCCCCTCCATCCATGTATTCAAGCAGTTGTTTTTCTTTGGTATTTTTACTCCCACAGTTTTTCCTCTGAATGTGGATAGTAGATCCCTCAGGGTTGTTCATGATCACTGCATTGCCACTAAAGGAGAAGTCCATTACATTGGATTGTACCGCAGTGTCTCAGTCTCTGTGTACAATATTTTCCTGGTTCTGCTCCTCTCGCTCTGCATCACTTCCTGGAGGTTGTTCCAGTTCACATGGAATTCCTTCAGTTTATTATTCCTTAAAATTTCAAATATTTTTTAAAATTAAATTAATTTATTTTAGAATATTCCTCTTAGACCTACATGCATTGGTTAGCATAGAGTTGAATATTTCACAATTTTCTTTATAAAAGTTAAAGTGTGTACTCTGATCACTGCTTCTTCACTGGATAGTCCCATGACTCCCAACAAATATTTTGTTTTGAATTAATATGAAATATATATGAAAAAATAATATGAAATAATAATGAAGAAAAACAAATAACCATATTATCCATGTCAAAAATGTATCTTTCATCATGAAACATGAATCCATTAGGATATAAGTAACAAATTTTTATCATTCCTTTTTAATCATGATTTATTTCAATTGACAACATATTGATATCTTTTAAAGTTTGTATCTTTAAAGCATTGTTATTACTGTATAAATTGTTTCCCTGGTTCTGCTTATTTGATTCTGCATTAGTTCATAAAAATCTTCCCAAGTTCCCCTGACTCACTTTTAAATTTTTTCTTATGCCTCAATAATATTCCATTACATTTATACATCACAATTTCCTTAGTTGTTTCTAATTTATACATATCCCCTTAGTTTATAGTTTTTTGTCACTATAAAAAGAGCTGTTATATTCTTTTTATTTGATCTGTTTGCAATACTGGCCTGGTAGAGATATTGCTTGGTAAAAAATTATGCACAGTTCATTGATTCTGGGGATACAGTTCCAGAATTGTTTTCCAGACTAATTCACTGTACTACCTTTACCATGCTTCACCACCCCCCACAGCCAATTAGTTTTGACTCATAATTCTTTACTGTACTGTGCTAACTGTCTCCATTTTATACAAAAGAATAAAATTAGTAAAATGATTTCTTGAAGTCCATTTTGTTGAGTTATGTCTATAGCAATTTTCTGTTCTAATAACCTCAAAATGAGTTGAGATTCATGTGGGTAATTTGCTCTTTTGAAGAACCATACTAGTTTTTAGTAAATATCACTTCCCTATACAAAAGCTCACAACTAACTCTTGAACAATAATTATATAGATTTTTGCAACTAATCAAAGTCAAATTCAAAAGACTTTATTTTCAGTTTCCACCTTCTTACCTTTTATTGAAAATTAAGATATTTCTCCATATCTGAGGCTGAAGCATTTTTCATGTTGTATATGATTTTTGAAAGATTTCTGACTACTTCACTTGAATTCAATTCAAGAAAGGCACACAATAATAGAACAAGGTTTTACTAAATTATCAACAGGTTCTGAACCAAATGATATTCTAATCTTGGTAAAATTCTTTAAATGATCTTGTGTATCAAGAACATTTTGTGACTTGTATTGAGCTCTGGACTCCACAAAGCCTTCCAGGTATAATGAGGCATTGTTGAAGAAACTGGTGCAACCCTATATATTGGAAAAACAAAAACAAACTGGATAAAAAATTGTTGTGGCCTAGTCTATGACATATAGCGCATAGGCAAATTGTTACATTGGTCCATATGCTTTTATTATACAGACAGTAACTAAACATGAATTGTTTCAAATAACCTTGTTGGAAAGGAAATAATTCTGGCATGACTAGTTCCTGGTGAAATCATGCTGAGTTTTTACAATCACTTTTTTCTTTTTTTAAACTTTTCATTAACCATCTCTGTAATAATGTGTCTAACATTTCACCATGAATGAATGAATCAAAAAGTATTATTACCCAAAACTTGAAGAAAGTCAGGAAAATGAAGAAGCAGGAATTGTAGGGGAATGTTGCTAACATGGGGAATGGCAAGTAAAAACACCCACATTTGGGAGATGGAGTGTCTTATGAAAAGAAAGGCAAGGAGGTGATTGTTAGCGGATGACAGAATACGTGAAGTGGAGGAAGGTGTAAGAATTCTACAAATGCAGGAAGGAACCAGGTTATAAAAAACTTTGAATCTTAAAGAGTTTTATATTTGAATCATCAGATAATAGGAAACCACTATAAGTTTACTTTTGAAGAAAGGAAACAAGAAGTATATGTGTATAGATATTTATATGTACAGATAATATAAATATACACACATACATTTATACAAGCATACATAACATACATAAATGCATAATATATATTAAAGTGAAGAAATAATATATATGTATATATTACATAAATATAAATAGTTTAGAATTCAATATTAATTAATCAATTTCTATAGTTTGCAATCTCCTTCTTTTACCTTTTTTTTTTTGAAAGCCAGTTCTGTACATACCACATCTTTAACAAATCTAACTTGATCAGTGGTTTCCTTCTGCATCCATATTGGGGTTCTCTGTCTTCTTCCTCATCAAAACACTGTTTGTTCAGAATGTTATCTCCTTGACTGATTTACTGACAGAATTTTAGTCCCTGGGTTCCTACCTATCTTTACTCTGAACTCTTTAAAATGTATTCTTTTCAATTTAGGATGTGTGGTGTCGACTCATTGCACTTTCTTTCTGGGATAAATGTCTAATTCTCTCTACTTTGCCATTTAAGAACAGTAAGAGCAGGCTTAGATTAAATCTCTTTCTTGAGGCACTAAGCTTGTTTGTAATTTCTCCATAATATTTATTTTGCATTGGGCATAACACATTTTCCTATCCTTTTAGTTATATTTTTAAATGTATGTTTATGTATATGCAGGCCTGTTTAGGTGTGTTTCTGTTTCCAGACTGATTGCAAGCTCTTTGAGAAGAGGAACCAGGTCTTTAACATTTTTGAATCTTCCTTGCCTTGCCCATGATTGATGTTCAGTAATGTATGTATGTATTGATTTACTAGAGTAGAGTAGACCAGTGCTGTATCTTAACACAAACAATTAGAAAGAATAGAATATGCCAGTTGTTTGACTTCTAAAGCAACCAAACTGCAAACTACATAGAAACTTGTAAATTTTTCTTAAATGAGGAAAGAAAAAAATTATCTTCCTTATAAAATCACAAATATATTTTTTTTAAAATATCTTCAACTAAAAGAAAAGACTTTGTTTTCTAGTTGAGGGTTAACCAAAGCCAAGCAGGGACAACTATATTTGATGTTCCCTTTTATTTCTGTTTTGAAACACCATGTAAAAATACTTTTAGTTTCTTTGATGTAGGTAGAACACAAAAGACTTAAAAACGTGTTTCTTGACAGAAGTGGCAGTGACAGCCCCACCAGTACACAAATCATGTAACACTGGGTAAATGATTAACAATATCTAGTCAGATTTCCTAGAATAAATCATTCCTTCTCTTCCTATGGAATAATTTACATATTTAAAATTATATTTATTATTTATTCTTCACTGCTAGGAAAATACTTCTGCATGCATAAGGTTTCTCCTGTGTCCTGGAGCCCAGGACTAACTGATTTTGGAGCAGACTAAAAAGTTTTGGATCCTATGTTAGTGCATTAAAACAACTGAACAATCCTAATTTTGACTTTTGAGGTTGTCTTCTGTGAAGTTTTTCCTGAGCCTTTCAGATGTCACTGTTTCTAATCTCTTACAATTATCTTGTAGCTGCTTCTCATCTCCGTGTACTCATACTGGCTCAACAGAATATAAACTCCTTGAGGACAGAAACTATTTAGTTCTTTTCTTTGAAGACAAATTCCTGCAGCAAAGTAAATGCTTAATAATTGTTCATTGAATTGAATATTCTTCAGCTGCTTTGTGTCTGTAACTTCTGTGATTTTTTTTCAGGGACCTTTTTTATTACTGAAGAAAATTATAATTGGATAGTTGCTTAGGCCTGAAACAGCCCAGCGGGTGCATGATGCTTGATTACTAAAATATATCTGTGGCTTAATCAATTTTTTAATATTTATTGAGGGTCTGGCTGACTGTCTTGGCTATCAGCCTCCCATTTTAGCACTGCACTATGAATTTCAGGGATTTGAAACTTGACAGAGCCTTCTTAAGGCAGCCTTACATAAATCTTGACTCTTAAGGCTACTACCTACCTAGATAAAATATACTTCTTGTCAGTCTGAATCTATGCTAAGAAAGAATACCTAAATAAAAAAAAATAATTCACTCACTTTCTTTTCATTTGTTTTGCAACTTGTCAGCCCTTGCAATCTAAAGTCGAGTAAATTTAATGGCGCCAAGGACTTGCGATGACTAGTTTTTAGACATTCTGCATTCTCAGCACCAACCTCATTATAACTGAACCCCTTGAATCCATATTGCAGCAATTCTGGCTTGATTTTTCTCTAAGGACCTTATTCCAGTAGAAAACAACAGTAAATTTCTAGATTAAATGCATACTTCTTCATACTAGGGATATTAGGGTGGTTCTAAGGTAATTTAAAGGATTTGAGGTGGATTACTACATTGCATACATTAAGTAACACAAGAATTAGAGCACTATGTTGTTGGCAAGACTTGTTTTAAATCCTGCCTCAACTGTTCCCTACTGCAAATCACTTAACCTTGAGCCCCATTTCCCTCTTGTGCAAAACATAGACACCAATCACATCTCATGAGTTTCTTGGGAAGCTCTACTGAGAAAATAGATCAAATGCTTTACAAATAACCCATTGTACCTTCTAGCAATCCTAATGATAATTATGACAAAATAATAACAATAATAAAAAGCTCTCATTTTATAGCACACTTTAATGTTTTCAGAGTTTTAAAATGTTATCCACTTTTGTCCTTCAAATAATGCTATTATTCAGATACTATTTTTTATACCATTTAGGAGAAGAGATAAAGTGTCAAAAGAAAATTATTAAGCTTGATTCCTCCCAAGACATCTAGTTGCCAGCTAGTTAAATGAGTCATTTAAGTGACTGACCCAGAGTCACACAGCTAGTATCTGAGTTGGGTTTTAAATTCAGATCTTTCTGATTCCCTCTCCAGTACATTATCCAATCTGCTTCTATTAATGATGATAGTAGCAATTACTCACATGTCTCTAGTACATCATAGTTTATAAATAGTTCTTTGTAACAACCCTATTATATTCCCTGTTTTTTGGATGATATAACTGAGGGTTAAGTAAGAGCCAAATGGCTTGAACTAGCTCACACAGCTAGTAGGGATTTGAATCTTGATTTCTCTTCTGATTTACTATCTGGGTTTTTTTTCACCCAGAAATATTTATTAAGTACTACTTTATATAGTTCCATTAATAAAAAATAGTGTAAGATGCATCCCTCTTTTTAACAGGCTGATTCTATAGTGAGGAAGAAGAGGTAGAAAATGAATACATTAATAAAAATAAAAGATTTCATGCACTATTGTATCCAACATATCTTCTACCCAGGACATGGAGCTGGTGAATAGCTGTGCATACAGAGAAATAGAATAGTTTGGGCATCTGAATCAATTAATGAGACAGAAAGAATTAGAGTGTATGAGGCTGCATATTTACAAACTAGCAAGGAAGAACCACCAAGCCAATAGAGAGAAGGAACAACATCCAGGAAGGCAAGAACAGTCAGAAACAAAGATTCCTGTGAAACAAAACAAAACAAAACAAAAAAACAAAACCTCCATATAAATGAAACAAACAACAAAAGAACATATTCGAAGTTTGAAGTATTTATGGACACACTGATAGTGTGGACCTGTCTTTCTGTCTGTCTATTTCTATATGGATCCAAATTCTGGGACCACTACAGAAGTACCATAGGAGTGGAAGTTTTATAGTAGTTTATGGATGAAAATCTAGGGAAGATTAATGAATGTATCAAAGAGCATTCTGCCTTGAAGTGTAGGGTTTTGATGATCAGAGAGAATCAGGCAAATTATGTTCCAGGTAGAAGACATATCATTAGTAAAAAGAGGTTCATACACATAACATATTTAGGGAATTCTGTATGGACCAGTTTGACTGGTGTAGAGAACCAATGTAAAGGAGCATAAGAAGGCTGGATTCTCATGTGGTAATACAGAGAGTAATTAAAAGTTTTTAGATGGGAAGGAATTCTTCAGATCTCACATAGCACTTGGTTGACATATACCCATAAAAAGTCCTATTGTTTATTATAGTTATTTCTGTACATATGCCTCTTCTAGATTAGAAATTGGGTGAATGCAGAAACTCTCTAAACAACATAATTGTTGTATTTCTCATTACCCAGCATATTGCTCTTTTCGTACAAAGTAGAGATATTTTTTGAAAGAATGAATAGTAAATGAATGAATGGATAGATCCGATATCTATGGAAAGTCAAGGTGGCTTTGGAGGAATAGAACCTAATAATCTTCCTTTGACCCTTTTAAATTTAATTTATCCAAATCTAAAGTCTATTTCAGAATGTGCCTATGCTTCTTTTCCTTTCAATTCACAAATTCTAAGGTGGCATAGTGATCACTCCCGTCCACCCCCCAAACTCGTTTCCATTCTTTCTACCCTAACGATTTTTCTTTAGTTTAGAATCAGATTCAAAATAGGATCTCCTATTGGTTTCTCTGCTTTAATTATGATTAAGGTAAGTAAGGGAATAATTTGCTACTTTGCTTTTGCATATGGAGTCTAGAAAATTGAAGTTTTCCTTCACTACTCTATCAGACCATTGTTCCAGATTTATAGTGTAACAATTTCTTTTTCTTTTTTTTTGGAAAATCTTATTTAATTAGATAATTTAGAATATTTTTGCATAGTTGCAAGAATCATGTTCTTTCTCTCCCTTTCCTCACCCCCTCTGATAGCCAACATGCAATTCCACTGTGTTTTACATGTGTCATTGATCAAGACCTCTTTCCATATTATTGATATTTGCACTATGGTGATCATTTAGAGTCTACATCCTCAATCATATCCCCATTGACCCATGTGATCAAACATGATTTTTTTTTCTTCTGTGTTTCTACTCCCACAGTTCTTTTTCTGAATGTGGATAGTGTTCTTTCTTATAAGTCCCTCAGAATTGTCCTGGATCATTGCTTCTAGTAGAGAAGTCCATTACCTTCAATTGTACCACAATGTATCAGTCTGTGTATAATGTTTTCCTGGTTCTGCTCCTTTCACTCTGCATAACTTCCTGGAGGTTGTTCCAGTTCACATGGGATTCCTCCACTTTATTATTCCTTTGAGCACAATAGTATTCCATCACCAACAGACACCACAATTTGTTCAGCCATTCCCCAATCAAAGGGCATCCCCTCATTTTCCAATTTTTTGCCAGTACAAAGAGCGCAGCTATGAATATTCTTATACAAGTCTTTTTCTGGTGTAACTACTTCTTGAACTCATCTATTCCTTCATTTTGTTCAGGTGGACTCTTGACTAGTCAATTCTGTTTCTGGCTCTATTGATCTTTTTTTTTTTAACCCTTACCTTCCGTCTTGGAGTCAATACTGTGTTTTGGCTCCAAGGCAGAAGAGTGGTAAGGGCTAGGCAATGGGGGTCAAGTGACTTGCCCAGGGTCACACAGCTGGGACATGTCTGAGGCCAGATTTGAAGGCTCCATTGATCTTGACTAGAATACTTCCTCTCAACTGTACATCTATTCTCTGGATCTTAGATTTGCCCTTTAAACTATAGTCTCTTAAAATTTAATGCTTTGATACTCCTTTTCCCATTTTTATTAATTTCTTTTAAATATATTATACTGTAATTTTTTGGGGGGGGGGGGATGCACACTCCTTAGATGGAGAAATGAGGGTTGAAGGCAGTGAGGAAAAGGTTGATGAAAATGGCTTCCCTCACTACTTCCTCCCGGAGTCCCTGAATGACTTGAGGGAGACAAAATGGAGATTTCCTTTCAGTGAAGACTTGCCCCTTGATGGCTGTGTGGGCCCTCAAGGGCGGTGGGGAAGTCTTCTCTCCAAGGAGAGGTATGAGGGACCTCAATCCAGAAATGTACTGCTTTGGGGTGCTCATAGGCCACCCCCTCCTGTCTTCTTGAAAGCTGTCAACTAGATGGAGTCTGCCAGTAGGCTTACTTGCTAGATATAAATAAATGAGATTGAATTCACTATCTGATTGCTTATTTGATTTAATTTTTGATTGGGGCAAAGGGTCGAGGTTAGAGGGGTTCTGGTTGCCCTAAATCTCTTTCTAAATAAAACTAATTACTGAAGTACAAGGTTTTCTCATACCTAGGGGAGAGGTAGGAAAAGGGGAGAAAACACTGCTCACTGATTTGAGTCCAGGATCTCAATAGCTCATGGAATGACAGTCTTTGAAGAAATTGGGTTTCTTGACAGCAACCAGCAATGTTTTAAACAGGAACTCTTGATGTTAAGATTTTTGTCAGTGTCAGAAATCTCCACAGGTGTCTTGAAAATGGCCTAGAGAAACAGCTCCTCCTTCTGTGTCTCCGCCCTCAAGACCCATCTCCTCAGGAGAATTTCCCAGAAGTCCTTGTTCAGTTTCCAACCGTTGTTCTTGCCTCATGCAACTGTTGATTGTCAACATTCCATTCACCCCCAATGGTTCTCTTTCCTACTCCACATCGTTACAATACCTTTCCATACTCACATCTCAGATATGGGCTTTACCCACCAAAATTCCATATATCTGAACTCATATTGACCTCTTTTTGTTAGGATTTTAGCTCATTTTGCTCATTACCTCTAATTAGAGGTAGCTAGGTAGGCAATGGTTAGAAAGTGTTGTGGTGAAAAAAATTACCTTTAAATATTGTTATAGTATTAATTTATGGTCGCCAAGGTATTTACTTATGAAATTCCTAAAATGAAACACTCAAGTCAGAATGTACTTTATGGTGGTTTAATCACAATGGGAGTAAGGAAACAGGACAGGGAGTAAAGGAAAGAGGAGGAAAGGGAAAAGGGTTAACTCAACCTTCTGGCCGAGCCAGAGGGAGATTAGGCCCTAAGGCCAAGGTAGAAAGAAAATCAGTCCTTGACTCACGTGACCAATCTGAAGGAAAGCTGTCTGCGGGCTTCCTCTCTCCTCCAGTTCCTAGCAAAAACTGGCGTCTAGCTCTGTCCACAGGAAGTGAGCGAATTCCAGAGGCTGTTCCCTACCTCACTTCCTGTGCCTCACAAGTGCCAATAGTGGCTCAAGCTTGGCTTAGGACAGCCCAGGTGGGCAGTTAGTTATTTCTGATTTGTCATTGACTAGCACATACCCATGTAGTGTGGGTGTGCACAATTTTGGGTGCTAGACCAAGCAATATGGAGATTTTAAAATTCACAATCCCCACTGATGATGATTGGGGGACTAGTCTCCCCAATTGATCACTAAACATAAGTGTACTGCACCCCAAAAATTTCTAACTGCAAGTGTATACAAAAATTTACCCACTAAGAGGAAAACTACAATAGTTGTAGATTAGGGGAAATAGAGGAGAAAGAGAGCATTTTTCTTGCATGTACAATATACTTTTTTTAGTTTTTTATTATTTTTCTCTCTTTTTTATATTTGAAGCACATGTCACCAGCATTAAGATTTTCTTTAGCTTTTTGACTTTTCAGTAATATAAGTTTAAAATACATTTGCTAATGCATGCCCCAAAAAGCTTGAGACTATAACAATGATGCCACTAATTATTTAAAAAAAATTATGGGACTTTGCTTAATGATTCTGTCTGATTCCAGGACAAGATATACAAACAAGAGCCATTTCACAGAGCAAAAAAAAAGCCAATCCAGGATGGATTGATGCACTTCTAGGCCAATACAAAGGTCTTGAACCTAGTGTGAACACTCGAGGTTACTGTGTTTAACATTGCTAGACACAGGCTTTCCTTGTGTCCACACTCACTCTGAAAATACTCACAGACGAGTATCCCCAAACTTGGCTCCTACTTGGCTTCTATAATCTGGTCCCTTCCTTTTTTGCCTTTCATAGTGTGGTAACTTTCTGTAGTCCTGGCTACTGATGGGTAAATGTATCATTGCTTTGATCATTTTGATTGGGCCTTGATTCAAGGACCTGTTATATATTTATTTTTCTTTTACTTAGAATTTTTTCACATAAGACTTTGATAGTCTATATTTTCATCCAGAATTTTTTTTTAATTTGGATTTTTCTGATATCTTTTCATTTCTCTTACCAATTCATTCATATACCTCATACCTCAGCCATGCATCCCTAAGTGATCCTGTATTTTTTAATCACCCTCTTAATGGGGGAATGTAAAAAATATTATTATTTAAATTGCAAAGTTTAAATTCCTTTTGAGAAGAATTTTATGTAAAGAAATATGTTACCTCTCTGAATCCAGAAACTGAACTGTTGGAGAAGACACAATGAAGAAGCCTCCAGATGACAAGCTGCATAAAAATGAACTTTGGGTTTGGTTGATTGAACATTTATTTGTATGTATACTTTCATGCCAAAGGGGACTTCCCCCTGACTGGATTTTTGTCAATGCATCCAGCAGTTATTGTTTTTTTTTTCTCTTATCCTCAAATTATTGTAATCTTTAAAATTGATTATGTTTTTATGATCCTTTGGGGAAGTCCTCCCCAGAGGATCAAACCCAGGAATGTAAAAATAGACTCGAATCCAGGACTTCAATCCCCAGAAATCCTTGCTCTACTTCCCCAAAATGCCCTCTAATCTCACTGAATTCTCACCTGGGCTGAGAGCGAGATGGGGTATTTAAACCTGGTTGTGAATAGGCTCAGGCTCTTTTGGACTTCTATTTTGGAGCAGACACGTCTCTTTCATGGTGTGAGGTTATCTTGTCTAGGCCTCTCTGGCCTAGGCATGTGCTTTCTTATTCTGTATTTTCTTTCATCCTTAACCTTTAATAAACTTCATAAAAATATAATACTCCTTGCAGAGAGAAACTAATTTCTACCTGCCTCAGTTTCCCCTAAATTTTAATCTTTACAAAAGCTAAACCTGGAGTCAGAAGAACTAAGTTCAAACATGGTCTCTATAACTCTTAGTAGTGGTCTGACCCTACTCAAGCCACTTAACCTCTGTTTGCCTCAGTTTTCTCAACTGTAAAATTGGCACAATAATAGCACCTACTTTACAAGGCTGTTATGAAGACCAAATAAGTTAATATTTGAAAAAAAAGTCACTTGACATATTGCCCAGCACTATAGCAAGAGCTTAATATATGCTTATTTCCTTCTTTTAACCTGTTTTGCATATTTACATGTAAATATCTGAAGCCATATGGTGTCATTACTGGTTCCTTTGTTTTTAATTTTGTATCCTATAAACTTTTGGGTGTGTCTTTGCTTTGCTTCTTGGTAGCTACTGTCTATTGCTTCTAACTCTAATAAGTAGTTTTATTCCTCTAATTTTCTTTTTACTTTATAGTCCCTTCGGTTAGATTTGCAGTACTCCAGATAAATGTATTTTTCATAACCCTTTTTAGATATACATTATCTCTGTAAGAGTTCATCATTTCAAAATTTTAATATCTGGCCTAGAAAACCAAATCCTATTCTTTGACACCAGCACTTTGATTCTCAAATCTCTCTATCTCTGTTTCTTTCTCTTTCTGACTTTCTCTGTCTCTCTCTCATCTGAATTCCTCATTTTCGATCAGCAGCTGTGATGAGAACATGGCCAGTGCTCCAAAGAACTTTCTGTCTTGCCTGAGAATTGTAAATTTTTAGCAATGTTGTCTAGGTTCTTTTGTAGTACCATTTGTGTCTATGAATCACCAGTAAATGGTGTAATAGCCATCCAGACTAGCAAGTTCTGAAAGACTTACATTTTAGTTGTGTACTCTAGGAAGACAACAAAGGGTTCTTTGGCTCACATACAGGTAAATACCCCAGCATTTTTTACCAGGTAGTGCTTCATTACTTCTCCCCTCTTCCTCCTCTGTCCTTTATTCGATGATTTCCTAACACAGCATTCAGGTGTGGATCCATCTTGTTATTCCCTTTGGTACCATGATGACTTTCTCATCAGAGCATCTTTCCTTTCTGGGATATTGATTTCATAACTCCATGTGGTAAATGGGCTTTCTTTTTCTTCTCAATGCAACATTCTTCCATTCATTCTTCCAAGTGTCTCAGTACACAAACTGCTACATCTGGAGTTAGGAAGATCTGAGTTCAAATATGGCCTTAGATATTTCTGAACAAATTGGTTAACCTGTGTCTGCCTCAGTTTCTTCATCTGTAAAACAGGGAGGATGATAGCATCTATCTCCTACATTGTTGTGAGGGTCAAGTTAGATACTTGTAAAGTGCTTTGTAAACCTTAAGCGACTATAAATTGCTACTTTACATCCATTTTTCTTTCTTTTTTTTTTAACCTTTACCTCCTATCTTAATATCAATTGTAAGACAGAAGAGTGACAAGGGCTAGGCAATCCAGATTAAGTGACTTGCCCAGGATCACACAGATAGGAAGTGTCTGAATCCGTATTAGAACCCAGTTCCTCCCTAATGCCAGGCCTGGCTCTCTATTCACTATTCACTCTATATTCACATATATACACTGCCATCTACCTAGTCTGCCACTATTTTCTAGGTTGTTTTTATATTGAAATTTACCCTTGCTTTATATTTGTGATTGCTTCACTCTCTAAGGTTGGTAGAGAGAAGCTTCTCATTACTTTGTATTTTGTTTTTGTTATTTTTTTTGTGAATCTGTACTTTTATCTGTGCTGAGAATTCCCTAATTCACCAATACAGATGGCAACTGGACTGCAACTTACATTCTTAGAGAATTACTTGAAGCCCTGAGAGATAAAGTGACTTTACAAGCATCAGAAGCAGCACTTGAATTCAGATAATGGCTCCACAGAGAGTCTATATCAGATTCAGGATCTCAACTCAGGTCTTTCATACCTCAAATGCTGCCTCCCTTATTATGTTATGCTTTCTTAAAGAACTTTGATGCATTTTATTATATATTACTGATTGAGATATTTTTAGAAAGAGAATAAACCGTTTTGGCATTTTCTTTTAATATCCCATTTTCTATTTTATGCTATCCCAAAGTTAAAAGTTAAGGGAAATGAGACTATGTAATTAGATGATCATAACAATTTTATATGAGTAATCAGTGATATATATATATATATATACATATATATAGACATATATATATATGTCTATACATATGTATTCTAAAAGCATAGTTTCCAGATCACTTAACATATGCTGTAGCTAATTAAAAAAAAAAAACTTTTCCCCAAAATAAAAAAAATGTATATTAAAAAATTGTATCACTTTAAAGTATTGACAATAGGTCAAATATTTGGGTTCAAATACTGGTGCAGATGATGGAGATCTATGACAGGAGCTGATCTGAAGGTGAAATCATTTTATATTCAGAGTCAATGAGGAGAAATTGAAATTATTGAGTAGCTTGATTTTGAAATTCAAAGAGCAAATAAGGGTATTAAATGTATTTCCATAGAATCTGTCTTTATAACCTAAACAAATTGCTATAGTAGGAAGGATAAAGTAGAAAATACTTCAATGTGGGGAAATGTAGAAAGCAAGAGGGGAAGAAAGAATGAGTGCCGGCTCATCCAGCTAACGCATTCTCAATCTAGATGTCACCCAAATGTCAACAGACTACATGTGTACTTTACATGAAGAGATTCTTGAGGGTCATAGAAAATAAAGGTTTTTTATTTGGGGTGGGGAAAATATAAAGAGTAGGATAAGATAAGATAAAATAAAATAAAATAAATAGACCCTAAAACAAATAAGCTCTTGAGTCTCAAACAAGTCCAGAGGACTGGCAATTAAGAGAAATCAATGATCTCCTTCCTACATATTAAGAGCTCTCAGTTGCCTTGTGTTCATCAGTGTCTGAAAAGCTTTGGTACTTCCAAAGTAATGGAAAATTAAATTAAAAAAAGAACAAAAGGGTGAAAACTATAAGAATATTTTTTCTCTCCTTGCTATGTTCGGTTTTCCTTCTCAGCATAGACTAATAAGATTACGACAGGTTCCCTAATGTAGTGTATGAACTTCAAATTGTGCCTGCTTTTCATCAGAATTCATGCTGGTTATTGGTGTGGGTTTGCTCTATTTAGGTGTATTACCTGTGCCTTCCACATTTTATTTTGTCCTATCATTGCAGCATGTTCAGCTTCATAAAATCCTATAGTAAACATTTATTAAGTGTCTACTATGTGCAAGACAATGTTCCAGAGACCAGGAGCAAGAAAAGATGAAGAATGACCATCCAAATCCTTAAGGAGCTTACTATACACTAAGCATGTCATTTTCTATTGGACAATTTAAAAAGAAAAGGACAATGTGTTATAATGTAAAGAATACTTGCTTTAGCATAATGAGAAAACTAAGTTTATGTCCTAGCTCTGATATTTATTCATATATGGCTTAAGCAAATGCTTTCTGAGGTCCCTTGTGATTTTATAGAGTCTAAAAGAGCTAGTCTTTTAATAAGTGGTTTCGCATTCATACATTCCAAAAGCAATTAGACACTGTATAAATTTACCACTATAAGATCAGAGACTTAGAACTTAGAAGGATTTTAGCATGTATCAAGGTCAAATTCCTTACTTAACATATGGAGAAACTGAGTCCCAACGGGGAAAAGTGACTTACTCTTGGTCTTGCAAGTAAGTAGTGACAGAGGCAGGGTGACTAATGAAATGAATGGTTAAAAAAAAAGAGAGACTTACACAATTTTAGCCTCTCTATTTGTACATATCATGCGTCTGAGCCATTTATTTTTTCCTACTTTGAGAAGTAAAGTGGCCATAACAAGAAACTGCCAGTCTCTGAAAACTTAGAATTTGAAGATTTTGCCATTGATTTTGCTTGGAGCTGAAGTTACCTAAGCTAGAGTAGGCGACATAGCTACTTCAAAAGCCTTTTCTCTCTTTATCCATTAGAGAAGATGGCATGTACTTAAGCTCTTTTACACTTTCAGCGAAATGCATAAGATTGACATATTGCACTTCACTATGGATCACTCAGAACAGTCGTCTATCATTCTCCGCTGCACTCCTATAGCAGAAGCATCTCAAGTCTGTTAAAGGCTCTTAGCCAAAGTCTAAAGTGGCGACAGCTCTGTACAAATGGAAATTGTTACCAAATACTTCTGAGTTCCTTAATTTGTTCTCTTTAATAGTCATGAGTGTGTGTATTTCAGTATTTCAGTGTCTATTTCTGTCCCAAAAGAATGAGAACTACTAATAATAAAAAGGTCAAGTCATTGTGGACTATGGTCACCGGAAGGAAAACTTTAAAAATGATAGAGGTTTTCCTATTGGAATCTGTTCAAAGTAATTCTTTCAGCCTTTCCTACATAACTTTTTCATAGTTAGTGTCATTGCCTGCCTAACCACTATTTCTGAATGGCATCTATATTTCCCCCCATTTTCCATCTGGTTAAATGTTACCAATAAATAACAGCATAATCCAGAACTGCTCCATTGTCAAGACCCAGATTGTTTATGTGTCATTTGCTATTTCCTTGTGTTCCTTAGTTCTCTGCATGAGATAGATTGCATTTCTGTAGCAACATTTAGAAGTAAAAATAAAAGGCAACTGCAGGAATCTGAAATATATGTAATAAAATTTTTGTCACTTAAAATATATATGTACATATACATACATCTTTTCCCTCTCAAAATAGTTTCTTTAGTTTGTTCTTTGCATATTTTTTCTTTCATTATCTTTTTTGTCATATTTATCATGTGACATTCAAAGCATTCAGCAATAAAAATGAGTTCACTTTCACTTCAAAATAATCCCTTATGTATTTTGAGAAAGTTAATAGGCTTGGTTCCATTACTAGAAACTAAGATAGTAAATATATTCATATTAATCAAATCTACCCCACCTTACCAAACTTTAAAACAGTGGAATTTATATTTTATCAAATTTTTATTTCTTTTCCTTTTTGTTTTGCCAGTGGCAGAATCCTTAGAAAACAATCTGTTTTTCCTCCCTAGCATGAGATAACAGAGACTATAGGCTCTCAATAGCCTAGGGCATAGATGTATGCCTGTAAGCAATGTACAATCCTTGCATGATTGAATTAAGAATAAAACAAACATGTGACTGACCAGAAGGCTGTTCTTTTGTTTTGTTTTGTTTCCCCAAATTCTCCTTCTAAGTCTGATATTTAATAACATTTTAATTGCATAATGCATTAGTAGACTTCCCCAAGATGGAAATAAAATTACGTTAGTCCTATGAAAAAATGCTCCAAATCACTATTAATTAGAGAAATACAAATTAAAACAACTCTCAGGTACAACCTTACACCTATTAGATAAGTTAATATGACAGAGAATGAAAATGATAAATATTGGAGGGTATGTGGAAAAATTAGCATACTAATACACTCTTGGTAGAGCCATGGATGAATATAACCATTCTGGAGAGCAATTTAGAACTATTCTCAAAGGGCTATAAAACTGTGCAAATCCTTTGATTCAGTAATACCACTACTAGGTCCAAAGAGATCAAAGATAGGGGGAAGGGATCAGGTACAAAAATATTGTACTTGTACAAAAATATTTATAGCAGCTCTTTTTATGCTGGCAAAGAACTGGAAATTAAAGGGATGTCCATTAATTAAGGGAATGGCTGAATAAGATATGGTTGTAATGGAATGTGATTATGCCATAATAAATGATGAACAAGATGGTCATAAAAGACAGGGAAAGACTTATACAAAATGTGGCTAAATGAAGTGAATAGAACCAGGAGAATATTGTACACAAAGACAAGACTAATGTAAGAGGATCAATGATGAATGACTTAACCATTATCAACAGTGCAAGGATCCAAGGTAACTCCAATGAACTTGTGATCAAAGAGATATCTATCACCATAGAAAGAACATATAGAGTCTGAATTCAGATGAAAAGATATCATTCTTCATTTTGCTGCCTCCACAGATTTTTTTCTAGTGTGAGATGTGTCTTTTACAAACATGGAAATATATATGTGTGTATATATATATATATATATATATATGTACATATATAGTATATATGACAACAGATGCACAATCTATATCATATTATTTGCTATCTTGGGAAGGATGGAGGGGTGGGATTTAGGGAGGGAACATGGATGACTAAATGTCAGAAAATTATCATTAAAATTATATTGACTTGTAATTTGGGAAAATACATTAAAAATAAAGTATTTGATATATGTGCATATATGTACACATGTATGTATGTATATTACTATGTTGGGAATTTGGTGAGGAAAGAACAAGAGGGGACATATAAATAATTCAGATTTATTGGTTGGGAAGGGGAGGAAGGAACAGGGGTTATAGGTGAAAATTATACTAGTTATCTTAAAATCCAATGTCTATAAACTATCTAAAACTATCTTTCTAAGCTAAACAGTAAATTTCCCCAATAGCCAAATCTCACACAAGGAGTCCAATCAAATGGGCCAGGATCTTTAGTTGATTTGTATCCAAACAGGTCCAGAGATTTTCTTTACTGATGCTGCCAGCAGCCAGATGCAAAAGCTTTCAAAAGCAGAAACCTGTTTTTCTCCAAGCCTTCAAACAAGGTTCTTCAGGAGAGAAGTCTGTCCTTTGGGCATAGAATCTTTTCCCAGATCTCCAGCCTTAGGCTCCCACTTAGTCAAGCACTCACTCTGACATTTGCTCCTCTCAGCTTTCTGCAAACCCTTCGTTCTTCATCACAATATGCATTGTATAATACTTTTTTAGGATGATCAAGAAAAGAGTGAGTTGAATTCTAGATAATATATACTGACTAGATTATAATCCTTACCATTCCTATTTGCTGAAGCATTGATAGATATATAATCTTTGAAGAATCATGGAGAATGCCAAACAGGTAATGTAATATTGGTGCCTGTCAAAGGTACTGATTTTCAAAAGAGGAATAAATTTTATTTTTCAGTTTTCATTTCTCAGAAAATAAAATATAGAATCAAAGAGAGCAAACATGATGCCAATGATTAACATTAACCCTTAGTTGGACAAAGGATTGTTGGCAAGAATTGGCAACAGGTCTGAGTTCCAAAAATGTATCACACCAGAGGATTAAAACTCAAGAAATGCTTGGAGGGAAAATGTCCAATATAGACATGGCAAAGTCAAAGTAGGCTTGGCACATACAGTACTTTAGAAAGTATAATAGATATTGTTAGAGGGAGAGATTAGATGGTTCTGTCATATTTTGGTAATCCAAAGAAAAGAATAAAAAGAGAAGAGAAGAGGGACAGACTGGAAGAAGAAGTTGGAAGAGGAAAAAGGTTAGGGAAAATTGTCTTACAAAATGAGAATGTGAAAATAGATATCTATCTAAATAAGGAAGGGGTGTGTGGGGATAGCTGACACTTGAAACTTGTTCTCATCTGAATTTAGTCTAAAAAAGGAAGAACATGCACACACTGATAGGCACAGAGGTACATTTCCCATAAAAGGGAGATAACAAGAAAAAAGTGAGGAGAATTAGAGGGAAAGTAGGTCAAGGCAGGAATTAATTCTATGTAAAACAAATGATGCATACACTTCTCTATCTCCCTTTCTCAGATTTAGGCTATATCTCTATCTAAATGACACCTAATAGGAGAAAAATTCTTTTGTGTAGGGAATAAAAATATGATCATATAGGACTGTTATTCCGTTCCATGAAGTGAAAGAACAGAAAAGATGAAAAAGAGAGCAGAAGGAGGAAAATTGGGGTGGAGATTATGTCACTAAAAATCTCAGGGAGAATACAACACTGGGATGAGGTAGAAAGGTATATTCTTTTTAGATAAAGCAAATAATTTTCAGAGAATATACAGAAATACTATCAGTAATGCCAACAGACACTGATTTAAGACTTCTTTGTAGGTTAATTAATGTGTTTACTGTTTTTGTTCAATTGTATCCAATTCTTCATGACTGCTTATGAAATTTTCTTGACCAAGATACCAGAGTGGTTGGCCATTTCCTTCCTCAAAGTACTAAAGCAAAGAGTTTAAGTGATTTTCCCAGGGTCACCCAAATAGTGAATGTCTCAGGACTTCCTGACTCCAGCCCCAGACTCTATCTACTGAGTCTCTTAGATGCTTCCTAATTACTGTTTAGTAATTATCAACATTTAAATTCAGTCTTAGTGAGATAGTGGAAAGTGTACTACTTTAGCAGCAGAAGACATATTTGATTTAGTTTCTAATCCTGGCTCTACTACTTAGTGATTTATGTGACTTTGGGCAAGTTATTTTATCTTTCTAGTCCTCAGTTTCCTCATATAAGGAATGGGAAAATTGGGATCTTGCTCTTTAAAGGTTTCTTCCACATTTAAATGCTATATTCTGATAAGAGGATATAATAAAAACCTTAAAAAGCAAATGTGAAGTTCTCCATTTCAGAAGAGAAAATCATGATAAAATGCAGTTTTAGTGTAATTTAGTTTAAATTTAATTTAGTTTAAAAATGCAGCTTAGAGTTTAAGCGTGGAAGCATTTTTTAAATATATTGATCCAAAGTTAAAAATAACGCTTCAAAATAATAAAAAAAAAAATTAAAGATTTGGTTTAAAAAAATCCTAGATTATTAGCTAATTAATGAACTAAAGGAGAATATTAGATGATGGGATATATAATAATAATAGCTAAAATTTTTATAGAATTTTCAGGTTTGTGAAAAACTTCACAGACATTACTTCATTTTGTCCTCACAACAACCCTGAGAGGTAGATACTATTTTTATCCACATTTTATAGGTGAGGAGACTGAGTAAAACAGTGGTTAAGTGACTTGCTTAGGTTAAGTCACACAGCTACAATCTGATGCCAGATTTAAATTCATGTCTTCCTAACTCCAGGTCCAAGGCTCTAATATATCATACAATTGTGAAAATGATCAGAGAAAATTTGCATTTCTATATTGCAATGGAAATAGCTCTAGATTGGAAGTCAGAAGTCTTGGATTCTTTTTCTAAATCTTCCACTAACTGTGAGTTAGCAAATTCCTTTCCTTCTCTGGACCTTCGTTTATTTGTTCTATTAGAGGCACAACTTAAATGGTTTCAGTGATAATAGAGATCAGTTGTGAGTAATTAGAAATGGAAATGATATTTATGAAGGACAAGTCATACCAGCTTGATTTCATTCCCTTTCTTGATAGGATTACTAGAACAGAAAAATGTATATAAGTATAGCTGGATTTCAGTAATCATTAACAAAAGGTTTTGGGGCACCTTCATGGAGATATTAATTGTATTATTGGATCAAACTGAATGATGTGACCTCATTGGAGAGAGAGATATTCATCTGTTGAACTAGAATGATGTCTCTAGTAGAGTGTTTGTTTTTGAGCCAGGACTATTAAAATTTGTTGTTTTTCTCAAAGACAAAATAAAAATAAAAATAAGTATCACATTTTTAGATAGTACAGAGTTGAGGGTAGCTAATATGTTGGATAATTGAATTATAACCCAGAAATTAGCTCATGGACCTGAAAGGTGAATCATATAAATCAAGATAAAATTTGAAAGTATTTTATATAAAGTATTACACTTGGTTTACCATAAATATAGGCTTAAGATAGCATTGATATGGTTGGGAAATTGTTTGAGTAAGGCAAAAAAAATGACAAAAATTTTAATGGATTATCTTATATAAGCAAAGTTTGATTTACCTAAATTCATACATTACTTAATGTTGAGTTATTTGATATTTTACACATGAAAACGAATTCATTCTTTGGATGAAACTATGCTACGAGCAGAATAGCATCCATAATGAGATGAATTTGCCTTTGTACTCTACCTTTGTTTTACAGTATCTAAAGTTGTGTCCTGTTGAGAGTGCCACATTTTAGGAAAGACAGTGACATATCCATAGATTCAAGAATGCTGACAAGAATTATGAAAGAATTATAAATCATGAAAATATAAGAGGATGAAGGAACCAGGAAATGTTTTACTAAAGAGGAAAAGAGATTAAACTGAATCTGCTTGACCTCAAAGGCTATAAAACATAGATGAATTGTTAGAAATTCAGAATGACTGAATTTAGTTCTACATAAGCAAAAACTCTCTCATAATTAGATGCCCAGTGAAAGTTGACAAGTGAACTTGGGTGATCAATTGTCAAGGATTCTAACTAAAAGGATTCCTGAACATATCTGGAATAGATGAAATTCTCTACAACTCTAGGAGGACTATGTTACTTCCCTGTGATCAGTTCTTATTATATTAACTGACCCTATGTTTCAGTTTATAGTTTTAAAGTTTCCTATTTTAAACAGTATTAATTTAGATTTCTTGTTTGTTTGGTTTTTTTACTAAACAGGTTTTGGGATTTACACACAGATTTTATGAAATTACAAGTTTTGAAGAGAAACTTAACTGAATAGATTAATTTCCTAAGTTCACATTGAAAACATTTTCAAATTGCAGAGTTTTGCATTGTTAATTCTTGAAATGACATTACTTTCCTTTTTTGAAACTAACCATTGGCTTTTAGAAAAGATTTAGAAACAGGATTCAGTGAAAATGAGTGAGATTTGGGTTTATTCTATGTTTAGTTCTAATTGGTTTTTCTTAACATCTGAGGTTCATGTCCAAAGGAAACAGAACTTCAAAGTGAAAACAATATAATGTATTCTTTTGAATTGAAAGACATAGACAAAGATCATCATCCTAAGGCATAAAAACCTGACTTGAAAACAGCAGCCCCTGAAACACAGGTTTATTTCAGAATAAAAACAACCTCTCCTGAATTGAGGAAGAACTGACCTCTTATACAAGGCTATTACTTCTGTTATTAATAGTTGAAATGATGAGGTGAACTTATTTTTCCTGATGGACTTATTTCCTGCCCTCCTTTCTTAACAATTCTTAGTCTGCTTGGAAATGAAAGAGCCACCGAGGGCTTCCTTTTGGTCAAATTGCTACCGTCAAGCAATGCAGTGCATTGCTAATATGCTTCAGTAGGCCAGGCATGTACCTTTCTATAAATGACCTCATTTGGATGTTGAGAGCCCTCTTGGCTAAGCACTATTCAAAATGCAGGAGCGAATCTCGATGACAAGAGTAAGAACAGACAAGTGAAGCACACAGACAGACCTTATTTAAAACTGAAACTCAGTTCATTGGAAAGTTATACTTTATATCAATGTCAGGGAATCCTATTGTCCAACCTTCCTGATGAGACCACCAGATACAAAATCAGGTAGGAATGTTTCCATAAAGCAAATTAGGTAAAATCTAGGTCATCAGGCAGAGCTTCCAGGGACAGTTAACACTCTGGAAAAATTAATTTAAAAATCTTTGTTCTCTAATAGGCAATGGAGTAAATATTAAATTCGTAGTAGGGTTTTCATGCATTCTATCTAGGCTTTCCCCCTTTTTTTGGTAAATTATTATTTTTTTAATTTACACTTTAAATAACATTCACACATAGAGACATCTGCTTGAGTGTGGGGAAGTGTGTGCATTAAATCCATTTACTCTGTCTATTACGAGAATTCTGCCAAAGAAAGGAAGCTTTTAGTGAGTCTACAGAAGATGAGATTGAATACTAATACTTTTATTCAACTATAAAAAATAATTACTTTATCTTCCTGTGGATAACTTACTATAGACCTCTGCTTCCCTTAGTGTCTCCCCTTTTTCTTGCCCACCTTTTCGCCTTTTTCATTAGTCTCTTTCCTTCTTTCTCTCTTGGGTATAGATATTGGGTACATTTCAGTATCTAGCTTGGTGTATGCTTATTCTATCCTTTTTCAACCACTTCATATGGGTGGACTTCAAGTATTTATTGCTCCCCATCCTTGCCTTTCCTTCCTCCACTGAATAAGTTCTTCCTTGAGAACCTCATTCATGTGAGATAATTTCCCCATTTCCCCCCTTTCCCCTTTCTTCCTTCTTAAATTGTATCACTTTTTCTCACTTTTCCATTCTTCTTTGAGATCTTTCCAACATAATAGACTCACACTGTGCCCTCTAAATTGCCCTCCTTCTAATTGTCCTAATGATGATAAAGTTCTTAAGCAGTTTTATTCCCACATACGTGCACATACACTCAGTTTACCTTTTTATTCTATTGTGTTTGAATGTTGAATTTTTTTATACAGCTATGCTCTTTTACATCAGGAATGTTTGAGAGTCTTCTATTTCACTAAATATCTATTTTTCCCCTTATAGGATTTTACATAGTTTTTCTGGATGGGTTGTCTTTAAGCCAATCCAATTAAATGACTTGCCCAGTGTCACACAGCTAGTAAGTATCTGAGGCTAATTTTGAACTTAGGCCTTCTTAACTAGACCTACACTCACTTCCCCAGACATTCTGATACATAGCACATGACAAATAGAGCAATAACCCAGGAAAAAAAAAGAGACGTAGCTTCAAGAAGCAATAACAGTGTAGGAAAATGTAGATGTCTTTGTATTCATTTACCATACCCCAAAGATTTTTCCTAATGAAATGGCTAAGATCTAAGAGTATAATAAAAAGCCTTCCATAAGTGACAACCATATGAATTTCACCAAAAATATGTCAGTAAAGAAGCATTGAACAAATGGCTGATTCATGAATATTTGTTTATAGACATGGAAGTGTTTATGGGGGAGCAATTAGGGACTATATTATTGCCTCCAGAATTTGTTTTAAAGGACAATTTTTAAGAAGCTTAAGTTAGTGATAAATTTTGATTATGCAAAGAAATGGTTGAAACTATGTTACCCATTATAGTAGGCTGAAAAAAGTGAAGTTTTTCAAAAAGCAACAGATCTCTTAAGTCAAAATCATGTGGCAACAGAATTCAATATCATCCCCATCTTCCTGTCTCCTACCATAGTTTCATGAAAGATCATTTCAGTGAGCTAATGGAAGATGAGCCTATATTATAACACTATTATTTTTCTACAAAGAGAAATTATTTCATTCACCTGGGCAATAAACAGCTTTCTCTTCTATAAAATGAAGATAATAATTGCAGCTGCAGAAAAGATAATGAGAATAAAATGAGGCAATATATAGATAAAGCACTTTGAAAAACTTGAAGTTCTTTATAAATGGTAGGAGTACATCTACAAGGACTACTATTATTACTGGCTTGCGTGACCTTGGGCTCGTTGCAGCCTTTCTGGAGCCATTTAATATAGCTGAAAAATAGGCCTAACAATAGTGTCTACCTCAGTGTGTTATGAGGATCGTGAATTATATATATGTTAGTAGTTATTAATACATTGTCACATATGTACTTAGAAAATACTTAAAACAATATTGCTTCCTCAAATAATTGTTTGAAAAGTGGCCATAATTTGCTGCTGTGAAAATGAGATAGAGGGGCAGGAGGAGAATATCTAATTTATCTTTTGTCTAACTCACAGTAAGGAAATTTAAAAAAACAAAGGAATGAAGAGGGTGAATAAAAGGGGTGGAGAGTTTATCCCCTAGAAAAACACAAGGCAAGTATCTCAAAGGTAGTTTCAACAACTCTGTCCTTTTAACACTGATGGTAGCTGGAAAGCTCAGGAATGATTTGTTTATTTGTTTGTTTGTTTTTAAATCCTAGGAAGTAGCAATCTAAATAGACCTCAGCTCTTTCAAACATGACAAAGCTCCACTTATATATGCTGTGTATTTTCTCTCTCTAATATCAGAAATTTTTGCCCTTTCTCTTTCTTTCTTGATTCTACATCCCATTACCATCCTTCTTACTTTTATTCTCATTTATGCCACATCTATCCAGACCATCATTATTTCTCCTGCAATATGTTTTCCTTCTTTGTTCTATCCTCAGCACCCCTCCTACAGTCCCCTTCTCTGGTGTTTGATGCTATTCAAGTTGTTCTACTGCTCAAAAGTTATCCATGGCTTCCAATTATTTACTTAGTAAACTCCAAACTTTTGAAAGGAGTGAGCCATGGTAGAAAGAGAGCAGACCTCTGCCAGGAAGATTTACCTCTGACACATACTCACTGTGTAGCCTTGAGTAAGTCAGTGAAACACATCATTCATCCTTCCATATCTGTGCCTTTTCATTGTTTAAACCTACACCTAGAATATATTGACTCCTCATCTCCAACTCCTTGGATCCTTGATTTCTTCCACTCAAATACCTCTTTCTACCTTAAGCTTTTTCTGTTCCTCATCCCTCCTTCCCCCCCACCCCCAAACTAATGTCCTCCCTCATCCTTATCTGCTCATGCCTTCCCTAACACTTTGGACTTGTTATGTCTTTTGTGTGTGTAATAAATATATATGTGTATGTGTGTGTGTGTGTGTGTGTGTGTGTGTGTGCGCGCACATGTGTTTTCTCTCTTTCTTTAAGCTCCTTAAGGCCAGTGCATTGACTTGGTTTTTGTATCCCCAGAATATGAAAGAGAATATAGACTCCTTTTATTTATTTTAACTTAAACAATCAAGAACTTGGAGTCTCCCACCTTTCACATTTAGTTAGTCATAAATACTTAGTAAGAATGTTTTACTAAAAAAGGAAGTTCATACCCTAAAAGATGACAAGCACTGCCCCTCCACAGCAGTGCTAGGTAAATTGGGAGACTGTGATTGATTTCTGAGACAAGAGGAGGAGAGCTGATGGGTGGAGAAAACTGCTTATAAGCCAGAGTCTGGGACCCTGGCTTTCTTTTGCTGCCTTTTGCTTCATGGGCGTGAGCTCTGGTGAGATTCTTTTGAGGCTTCGGATTTTGGCTTCCTGATTTGGACTTTGGATTCTGGTGAAGATTTGGCTTTCTGCATTGGAGACTGGGGCTGTAGAGGGAAGCTTACTTGAGGGAGACTCTTGACTTCTTTGCATGAGAGATTGCCCTTTGTGGCTCAGCTGTTTTGGCATCAGTCTTTGATGGTTTAAACACCTGGTTGGAGACATTCCCATGGGCTGGTGAGATTTGCATTTGGATATTTGCATTGACAGTCTGGAAGCACTTGGACCCTGACTTAGGATATTTGTAGCTAGGCAATATTCTCTACCTCCTTCCTACATTTTTTTTCTGAAATAAAGCTATTAAAGACACTAACTCATGACTTAATATTTAATTATTATAAATGCAACCATAACAATTTTTAATTCTTATATTTGTCAAATACATTTTAATTATTACACCAGTTTCTTTCATAGTACTTGATATATAGTAGGCGATTAATAAATGATTGCTTGCTTTATTAAAGGACCTTTGCATTTTTGTTAATAAAATTCTGATGGTCTTATCTTCAACATTTTGCAATCCTCCATATGGATGTGTGAAGTATAGTGAAAATGGCAGCTCATTCTACTGTACCACTAATAATCTGTTCGTCTTGGATAATATTAAACTTGAGATCTGGTTGAACTTTTAGATAGATTTCCCTCAGCCATATGGAGGTGAGAATCTGGAGCTTAATAATAAAGTAAAGGTCTGAGAGTTGTTTAGGGAAAGTTAATCTAATCATGGAGATCAATGAAAGTATTAAAGAAGGAAGAAGAGGAGAATGGAGGGAGGAAGAAAGGTGGAAATCAAGGCCAAGCATGAGAATTCTAGACCACAATGACTTCTAAGTTTCCATCTATGAACCTTGGTGTGGAGGACCGGAGAGGGGGGTTGGGGAGTAGAGATTGAGAAATAACAATTTTCAAATATAAGTTGTCACAAATATTAGCTAATTTAAACTACAGGTGTCAAAACCCAAGAAACATGGTCATGGAAGTGCCATTTATTCAGATAGTTTAAAAAAACAAACCAGAGAAACCTCATCTGATGAGTGACCTGGAGGTTAAAGATATATTGGCCATTATTAGATGGCAGAAAATGGATAAGCAGTGTATGAATTACATTGTATGTTGGAACAATAAAGGGCTACAGGCTGGTCAGTAGTGGGTACAGTGTTGATTATGGATTTCATCTATTATCAGTTTTATGGCACATGGGAATGCTCATGGGGTTGCTGATTTCAAGCTGAGGTTTTGCCTCTTGTTGCTTCTGAACCAGAACACATAATGTGGACAAGCAGGGAGATTGAAGAAATGATGAAGCTCTTAGGTTAGCTCTAGTTAAATATGATCACTGGATTCATGTTGAAGAGCAGAAGCTATTTTCAATGTTCATTAAAATCTGTTTCCTGGTTTTTCAGATGCAGAAACTGAGGTCCAGACAGATGAAGTAATTTGTTCAAGGTCACAGACATAAGAGGCAGCACAGTTCTCTGATTGTACATTATGTGTTCTTCATACCATATTCTAGACAGCTCCAATTTTTTGTCAAATTACTCCCATTTCTAGTATTGGAGTGAGATATTTTCTATCAGTGGTGAAACCAGAAATTCCTATCTTAGTTAATACTATAACTGAAGGCTGGTTCCTCTTTTTTACTTTCCCAATTCAAGGTGAAGTCATAAATTCTGCTTGCGACTCTCCCTCCAGGTAAGAACCTAGAGACTATATGTTGAAACACATTTAGTAACACATATAACATTACCAAAATGTGCTTTATACCTTCCCTAATAACTACTCAGTATCATTTCACTGTAGGAAGGTTACTGTATATGGAAATACAGTTTCAGCAAAATAAATCCAAATAGGAAATATTTTGGGGAAAATGGGAAAAAAGGAAGGGACAGAAGATTGAAAAGAAAGAAAGAAAATGGATTTAATTACCTAGTTGTCTTGCAGTTTAAACATTTCTGAGATATTTAATCTCATACTACTAAAAAAAGGAGGAAGATAGGGTAAAATTTTGACTACACAGTCATTTAAAAGACTAGGAGACAAAAAAGTAGCACTCTGGATTCTTATTTTAGAAAGATTATTCCAAGTTATAGAGGAGGAGGGAGAGAGCAACACACATGAATTCTACTTCTATTTAAAGGGCATAGAGTTTGTAATGAGATAGTGGATTTAACCTATTGGTAACATCTATCTATTAGTAAGGAACAAGCTCCTTAAAGAAAGCAAATTTTCTTGGCAATACAATTCCTTTCTACGACCTAAAACAACCAAATTTTAAATAAAAAACATTTTTTTCTTTTGTAAATTCAGAAAACCTTTCATTGGCAACCATATTTGTATTTCTAATAAACTATAATATTGTCTTTAATAGTTAATAGATCATACAATATGAAAATAAATTAGAGTTCTTTCACCCCCAAAGAGATTTAGCACTAAATAGCTCTATTATTTTTTTTTTCATAAACCTTCTACTAATACTTTAAAATTCCCAATGATCATTTTCTAGAGGGAGATTTTAAGCTTACACCACATTTTGAAAGTGTATTGTGAAACGTTACTGTTTAAACCTTAGAGTTAATTTTTAAATAAATTGTTTAATAAAACCAAGTGAAATTTGAAGAGAGGTAGCATGGCCGAGTGGTTAGAAGACTGACTTGGGTTTGAGTAAGGAAAGACTTGGGTTCAAGTTGTACTTTTGACATATACTAAATCATTTAGCCTCTTATTGTGATACAGAATAATTCATGATGTGCATGGGAGCAAGGAATTTCCATACTGTGATTCCTACATAGATGAAATAAAAAACTCAGGACAATGAAGAAAGCAAAGAAAGGAAGAAAGGAAGTGATATGGGACTCTGGGTTTACTTTTATGTACCCCAAATTATAGAAGTGCTTCAGGTCAAACTGTAAACAGGAAAATTCCTTTCCTTCTTTGCATTCTATAATTTGGGGGGGGATACTTTTTATTTTATTAATTTCTCCTTTAATTTTTTAGGATCCCTAATTTAGTTTTCTTCTGAGGATTTTTAATTTGTTCACTTTCTAGTTTTTTTTTTTTTAATTTGCATGCCCAATTCATTGACCTCTGCCCTCCCTAAATTGTTAATAAATGAACTCAGGGATATAAATATTTCCCTATGTATTGCTTTGGCTGCATCCCATAGATTTTGAGATGATGTCTCATCACTGTCATTTTCTTCAATGAAATTATTAATTGTTTCTATGATCTGTTTTGGAGAATTGTATTATTTAATTTCTAATTAATTTTTGATTTTGATTTGATTTGATTGATCTATGTACCCTTACTAATTATTATTTTTGTTGCATTGTGATCTGAAAAGAATGAATTTATTATTTCTGCTCTTCTGCAATTATTTGCAATGTTTTATGCCCTAGTAAGTGGCTAATCTTTATGAATGTACCATGTGCTGCTGAAAAGGTGTATTCCTTTTTTGTCCCTATTTATTTTTCTCCATATATCTTCTAACTCTAATTTTTCTAAGATTTTATTCACATTTCTTAACCTTTTTCTTATTTATGTTTTGGTTTGATTTATCTAGATTTTATAGAGGAAGGTTCAGGCTTCCCACTAGTATAGTTTTACTTTCTATTTCTTTCTTGAGCTCCACTAGTTTCTCCTTTAGAAATTTGGATGCTACACCATTTGGTGCATACATGTTGAGTACTGATATTGCCTCATTGTCTACACTGCCTTTTATCAGGATGTAATTACCTTCCCTATCTCTTTTAATTAGATCTATTTTTACTAAGGCTTTGTCAGATAATCATTATTGTGCCTTCTACCTTCTTTTTCTCAGTTGAGACCCAATAGATCTTGCTTCAGCATTTGATCTTTATTCTGTGAGTATCTACCTCCCTCATGTGTGTTTCTTGTAGACAACATATGGTTGGATTTTGGTTTCTAACCCACTCTGGTATTTGCTTTTGTTTTATGGGTGAATTCATTCCATTCACATTCAGAGTTATGATTACAGCTGTGTATTTCCCAATATTTTGATTTCCACTCCTAGACCTGTCCTTTCTTCTCTCACAATTTCCTTCTACACCAGTGTTTTGTTTTTAATCAGTCCCCCTATTTTCCACCCTTATTTTGATTCCCTTCTCCCCCCTTTCTTATTCCCCTCTTATTTTTCTTTAGGGTCTTTTTAATCTACCCCCATGTTCTCCCTCCCTTGTATTGCTTTCCTCCCCACCAGTATGTCTGTTACCCTTCTACTTCTCTATAGGGCACGAATCAATTCTCTGCCCTAATGGATCTGATTGTTCTTCCCTCTTTAAGTCAATTTCAATGCAAGTAAAAATTAAGTATTTCCTGTCTCTAACCTCTTTACCCTTCTAGTATGTTGTTTTTTCCCACACTCCCTCCATTTGCTTTTTTATGGCATATAAATTTACCCTATTTTGTTTTTTTCACATTTCTCTAAGTATTAACCTCTTTTCCCCTCTAATTTTCTACATGTATATATTTATGCATACATATATATACATATATATGTCTTGACATTTCATCTTATACAGTTTGTTACTGTTCTTTCTAAGTAGAGTTCTTCTAGCTACCCAGGTGATAATAACACTTTTTAAGAGTTACCAATATCCTCTTTTCTTGTAGGCATACAAATTATTTTTAACTTATTGGGTTCCTTAAAAATGTTTTTTTTGTTTTTGTTTTTTTTTTGTTTTTTTTTTTCACCTTAATTACATTTTGATGATTCTCTTGAGCTTTATATTTGGGCAACAAATTTTCTGTTCAAGTCTGATCTTTGCTTTATGAATATTTTGAAGTCTTCTATTTTATTAAATTACTATACTTCCCCATGGAAGAATATGGTCAGTTTTTCTGGGTAGTTGATTTTTAGTTGTAGACCTAGTTCCCTTGATTTCTGGAATATCATAATCCATGCCTTTTGGTCCTTCAGTGTAGATGCAGCCAGATCCTATGTTATCCTAACTGTGGTTCCATGGTATCTGAATAACTTCTTCTTAGCAGCTTATAATAATTTTACCTTGGTCTGATAGTTCTTGAATTTGGCTACAACATTCCTGAGTATTGTCAATTGAGTATTAAGTATAGGAGGTAATCTGTGGATTCTTTCAATCTCCATTTTTCTCGCTTGCTCTAGAATGTTTAGGCAGTTTTCTTAGATAATTTCTTGTAGAATGATGTCCAGGCTTTTTCTGTTGTCATAATCTTCCCGTATTCCAATGATTCTTAAATTGTCTCTCCTGGACCTGTTTTATATACCTTCTGTTTTGTGGATGAGGTGTTTTCATATTTTCCTCAATTTTTTCATTGTTTTGATTTTGTTTTATAGTTTCCTGTTTACTTGTGAAGTTGTTTGCTTCTAGTTGTTGGATTCTAGTTTTTAAAGACTGACTTTCATCCCTAGCTATTTGGTCATCCTTCTCCTCCTGGTATGATTTTCTTTGGAGTTCATCTTTCATCTTCTTTGCCTCTTCTTTCTTCTCTTTTGCCTCATTTTCATGCTGATTAATTTTGGAATTCAACATACTATATTCCAGATGATTTATTTTGCTTCTTAAGTTCTTTTTTCAGTTGTTTTTAGCCTTTCTTAATTGTATTTTGAACTGTATTTTGATTTCTTCCAAAGCCTGTGTCCAATTCACTAGAGTTTCTGTGCTTTTGCTTGGTGTTCTTTGATCTTCCTCTGTCCATTTACTCTTTTATCATTGCCTGTATAGAAGCTGTCAATTATAATTTCTTTTTTCTTTTTTCTGTTGTTTACTCATATTTTCCCCTTCTCCCCCTCTCTCCCTCATAGTTGCCTGTAGTCTTGCTCCTCTCATTATGTACTGATTCTGTTTCTTTGGGTTTGGGTTATTCTGTCCTAAAGGGGCCTCTTCTCTGTTTTGCTGATTGATCAGGTTAGTTAGATCTTCCCTAGCTGACAGCAGAAGCTAAGAATGAGCTGGGCTTCCCACTCTGTTATCAAGATTGTTACCTGCATTTTTTTTCTGCAGTATTTGCCCTTAGAGCTGAGTCAGCAAGGCTCTCAGATCAGTCTGTGGGGGAGGGGTGTTAGAATTTGAGCTTCCCTTCTCTCTGGAGGCTTCTTATCTGCTCTATTGATGATATTGAGCCAGAGTGGAGTTGATCTGCAAAGGTAGCTGAGCCCTGAAATCAAACCCTTGAGGAGGGTGCAAAATTAAATTGTTTGAGTGCTACTAGGCTACCTGCTCTAAGCTTCTCATCCAGCTGCCTCTAACCAACCTGTGTTCAATGCCCTAAGCCTGGAACCACTGTGCCAGCAAGATATTCCCTCAGACTAGCACGCTTGCCCCCAGAGATTCCAGCCACTGCTGGAGGTTCAGCACTCCAGTAGGTGGGGAAGAGGTCATAGGACCTTCCTTCTTCTTTCCCCTTAAACCTGCATGTTCTTTAAAGTTCAGGCTTGGGGGGGGGCTGTACCTTTTAAATTGAGTCCAGAAGGAGGATTCCCTAGCTCTGTCCTGTTGTTAGATTTGGTTTTCAGTTCCCTCGAAGCATTGTGTTTTTGATTTGATGAGGAATTGTTTGCAGAGGTATGAATTCTTGCTGACTCTAAGCCACCATATTGACTCCGCCCTGGAGTCTTGCATTCTTGCAAAGGGTACCTATCCCAAATATCAGGGTCTCACCTATAATCCCCCACAACAGAAGAAGGCAACAAGGAAGCAAGGGAAAAAAGGAAGGAAAGAAAAAAGAAAGGTGGGAGAGAGAGAAAAGAGGGAAGGAAGAAGGGAAAGAAGGAAGGAAGGAAGGAAAGAAGGACAGAAGGAAGAAAAGGAGTGAAGCAATGGAGAATTTTACTAAGGAAACTTAGGACAAAAAAAGTTCAAAATATGTGCTTAGGTAGATTAAATTTATATAATTGCTTTATTAACTCCTCTATCCAAGGAAGGACTGTGACAACCTACTTGGTAGAAAGATTGCTAGTATCGTCTTCCTCTTCATGAAACTTCCGAATTATCCTAACTTGTCAAGATCGTTTTTATCAAGAGACAGTAATAAAATGAGTTAGCTATTCCTATTAACATTTTAACTCAATTATTTGATTATTATATAATTATAGGATAATGGGAGCATGAATTTAAAGATATAAAGGATCTAAGAAATAATTGAGTCAAATTTCCTCATTTTACATATGGGGAAACTAGGGCCAAGAGATGTAAAATGAGTTGATGCAGGTCATAAGGTTGTAAGTTACAGAGCTAAAATTAAAACCAGATGTTTTGATTCTAGTTTAGCACTCATTTTAGTGTACTATATTGTCTTTTAAATTATTATTTTATATTATTGTTCTACTAAATTAACCAAACAAATATTTAAGTACCTTCTATGTACCAGGCACTGTGCTAAATGCTGTAAACTTTAAAAGAGCTAAAAGACACTCCCTGCATGCTCAATCTAAAGTGGGAAAACAATATCCAAACAAATGTATATATATGCATATATAACAATCTATATGCAAATTAATATGAAATAATTAAAAGAGGGACAGCAAGTGAAATAAGAGGAATTAGAAAAGGTATCCTATTGAAGGTATGGCTTTAGTTGAGAATAAAAGGAAACCAGAGATCAATAATCATAATGGATATCTGAAGCCATTCTAGGCATGGGGGACGGGCAGAGAAAATGCTCAGAGCATGGAGTGTCTCTTTTCACGAAGCAACCAGGAGACTGTCACTAGATCAAAGAATATGGGAAAGGGAGTAAAGTTTAAGAAGAATGGGAGAGATGGAGGGGGTTAGGTTTTGAATGTCTTTGTATGACAAATAGAGCATATTTTATTTTATTCTGGAGGGGACAGAAAACCACTGGAGTTTATTGGGTAGGAAGGGATATGATTGTACTTATGTTTTAGGAAAATCACTTTAGTGGCTACAGGTTTTTCCTTTATTGAACTGAAAATGCCTCTAAACCTTCTACTCATTGCTTTTATTTGTTTCCATTGAAGACAAATAGACCAAGTGTAATCCCTCTTCCATATAATAGTCAACTAAAGAAAGGAATTTAGTTGAGTTATCACATTCCATCTAAAGCTTTCTTTTCAAATTCCCACCTATCACTAACTCTTTTGCTACTCCTATTTGCTAGATCTCTATTCCTCTCCTCATCTTGATTTCCCTCTTCTGAAAGTATTAAATTTTTGAAATAACCTTATTAAACTTTAGCACCTGGATCTGAATATATTGAGAGGTGTGTTAAGTTTAGGACTAAGTCCCTCAGTATTATAAACTGCCTTGTTGTGGACACAGTTTCTCTATCATTAAGCCCAATTTTGCATTGACGTTTTTGGATGGAGTACCACAATGTTGATTCATATTGAGTTTGCACTCTTCCAAAAACACCCAAAACTTTTCCACAGTGCTATTATGTAGGTATTCTTCCCCCAACTTGACTCTAGTTTAGTTGGGTTTTTGGAGTACAGCCAATTTGTTTCTTCTAAATTTCAAATTTGGCCCCTTATCCTAATTTGTGACATTATTTTTGGTTCAAGAGACCATCATGAAGTGAGTTAGCTAATCCTATTAATGTTGTATCCCTTGAAAATTTGGTAAATGTACATTGCTTATATCCAAGGTATTTATTAAAAATGTTGAGTAATATAGTTACAAATCTCTTGAATTGTCCACTAGACACTTTCCTTCAGGTTGTCATCAGTCATTTCTCCTTAGATCATTCAATCAGTTCTAAATCTACCTTGTTACAGCAATGCTTCCATTTGACAGGTGAGAATTTTTCATTATCATTCGTCCATTCATCCTCAACCTCAGCATAAAATGAGAATGGTTACGGACTAAATGGTTCGGTGGCAGCTGCATATCAGCAAGCCCTGTCAAATATAGTTGCTATTTCTTCATCTTGTCCATAAGGTTAGCATAAGAGTTTTCTGTCAGCTGAATTGCTGGGATCCAGGTACATTATGTCTCTTGTATTCTTTGATCTACTTGTCTAGTAACTCTGTAAAAAGTAAATAAAGTCTGTATAACATTACATGTTCTTTGAAACTAAAGAATTTATAGGTCAAATTAATTTAAACAGTCACCTAGTGAAGGTCCTTCACTTTACAGAGGAACAAACAGGATATCAGGGATGAGAAATGACTTCTTTATTGTTACACAAATTGTTAAGAGGCAGAGTTGTATATGAACCCCAGTCTTCTAGTTCCAAATCCAGAGCATCTTCTATTAGTAAGACTGGATCTTAGTTTTGTTTTGTTTGGGGTTTACCCCTCCCTCATTTCCCTTTTTATACTGTCTCTAGTAATATAATCCAAATAATTTCCTGGGAATTGAACTGATGCTCAGTAGTCTGGTTTACAACTAGACTACCTTCTCTCTCTCTTTTTTTTTAAGCAACAGAATATTTGTCATCTTCAACTCATTTTCAACATTATTTTTTACCAATTTATAACAGTCTTGAGCAACCACAAGTAATGTTCTTTTGCTATATAAGATTGTTAGTCTTGATTTGGTTACTTGAAGTAATTGAAAGCAACAGTGCTATTTCACCTTCTTACATATCTTTGGTTTCATCTCATTGTTAGTGGTTTTAGTTATTTTTTTATTATGAATTTAATCCTGATTGGCCACCATGATGATGAGGGATCTGAAGTCTTTTGAATCTGTTTCCCTTTATATTATTGGAGTAGCTGTGTAAATTATTTTCCTAATTATGCTCACTTCATGCTATGTCCATTCAGATAAAGCTTATTCTCTGAATTGACAGAAATCTTCACTTGACATAAATGATATAATATTTCATTGTCACATATTGCCACCATTCCAAAATTAATGGATACCCACTTTGTTTTCAGTTCTTTACTTCACCAAAAATGCTGCTATGAATACTTTTGTATATATGTCTGTTCTGTTTTTGATATACCAAGTTGTGACATCACTGTGCTAAAGGATGCTTTTTAGCCATTTTCATTCTATTTCTTAGTAGAAAAATCATTTTTCCTTTGGAAAAAAAAGCAGGTTGAATTGAGCATGATCCCTGGAGCATATTATAATCTACTCATTCATGTACTTACAGCAATTATAACTCTTATTTGATCTGTTCTTGCTACCAACATGATCAAAGATGACCTTTTTCCTTTCTTAGCTTCTATGACTAGCTTCATTAGGTTTTGAATCTAATACTTTTGATACTATTCCTATAGGACTATGCTAACTACACCTTTGTATTCATCTTCATTTCCTGCCTTATATGCCATCATATAAATACATATAATTATGTATGTGTATTTATAAGAATATATGTATACAAATACATGCATGTAGATATGTATGTATAGAAACATGCGTATATATACACACCCCACATATTTTAATTGATTGACCAGTTCCCTGTGAACCTGCTTCAGTTCTTTTAGCAACTTTTAATTTTCTTTCACATGAAAATTTTTTGTTTTCTCACTTTCTTTCTTGAGAGTTGCCAATTGCTCTTGGGCAGAGTTCTCCTACAGAATTTTAGACTATAGAATCTTATCTAGCCTTTCTTTGAAGTCTTATAAATCTGTTCTTTCAAACTCTGCTTTTGTTATTAAGTTATGTTTAGATTTCCTATCATCACAAATTCTAAAACAGAATGATTTATTTCTTAAGACACTCAATACTTTGAATTCAATAATTAATTTCTTGTTGTTGACAGTGTAGTTGTTGACTTCATATCCTTAACTTTTTGGAGCATAAAATAAATTTGAAGTACAGATGATGACAAATGGGAAGTTGGTATGAAGTAAGTAAATCATTTGCCACAGGTTGCACTGGTAATAAATTACAGTTAGAATTCAAACCCAGGTCTTCTTACTTCTGGTCCAGTATTATATTATATTAATTATTATATATTAATATATTGCATATTAATATAATTAAATTGGTCCATTTTCATGACTTCTAATTAAGGATACAAAATTAATTTAATAAAACTAAAGAATGAACTGTATTATGAGCATTCATTAATACTAACATGATTTTCTTAACCCAAACATTTGTTCTTCAATGTAAATTTTTTTTCAAATTAATATTTTATAATTCATTATACTTAAGTTGTCTTCTTCATCTCATGAGTATTTTTTAATGTTCACTGAAATTCAGCTGCCACACTTAAATTCTTCATTTTATAATAAGGAAACAAGTATGGGTAAATATAATTATATTTTTATTGCCAAATTATTTTTATATATTCTTCGTAATTTTTCATGATCCCACTCTCAAGATAGCAGTAATGTATTCATCTTATAAAAGTGCCTTTAGAGTTCCTAAGAATTAAATAAATTATTATATTATCATATTTAATGATTTCAGTTAAAAAGTAATTTTATGGTAAGATTGCTCTTCTGGTGGTATGATCATTTAATGAAGAGTACTGATTGATAATAACTTAACATTCTTCCATTTGTTATATAAAATATCCTTATTTCATTTTAGAAAATACCTCTTCAAATATTTCCAACATAAGGTAGAAGGATTAAAGCTAAAATGATGTTTAGGGAAGAATAAGTCTGTTTTGCACGTAAAATATTCAATTGTGGCTACAGGATTTATGTAATATTGAACAATGGCCGCCAAGGAATTTACTTATGAAATTCCTAAAATGAAACACTCAAGTCAGAATGAAGTTTATGGAGGTTTAATCACACTGGGAGTAGGGAAAGGAGAGGGAGAGAAGGAGAGAAGAGAAAAGGGAAAGGGCTACTCAACCTCTGACCAAGGCAGAGAGAGTTTTAGGCCCAAAGGGCCAAGGTGGAAAGAATGTTTTTCACGTTTTTATTTACTTTACAGATGCAAAGAGAAGACCTTAACAACTATATTTATTGTGCATAGAGTACCTTTCCTAAATCTCTATTATTCTGCAAATAAAGCCTTTTGTGTAATTTCACTGCAAGTAAAGAAAAGAGAATGTTGTTGTTTATTCTTTTATTTTTGGTGTGGTCCATACCACATGAAAAGAGACCTCAAGGAAGATCCTTCAGCATTATGTTAGATCTATGCCTAGGGTGAATTTATTGAAGATTATGGATGAGAATTGCATAAGATTAGAAGGTATGGATTTGTTCCAATCTGTATCAACAGAGGGAGTATCCACATTAGTGAGGTTACTGCAGTTTGTACTGCATATCAAGAAATATTTGTTGAGTACTTTATATATGTTCATGGCAATACAGAAGATGGAAGAATTTGCCCTAGAAGAAAATGATAGATTGGTGAACCCTAGTTTAGCTACTCTACTGAATGTCTTGGAAAAAGAAGGGAAATTTCCTTTCTAATTATGACTTTTGATTATCTGGCCTTTTCAAAGTAATATTTTCAGCCCCCAATGATTGTTCAATTGACATTTTGTTTTGGGCTTTGTAAAGGTACTGTGTCTCCATTTAAACAGAGATTCTAGACAGTATACTGTGGCTTTTAAGCAATGGAGGCATTTGGGCCAGGAAGACCTCAAATCAGATTATAAGTGGCCAGTCTATTGTTCCTAGGGATCATTCAGTTGGGTCAATTTTTTTTTTTTTTTGGAGGGATGCTGGTAGAGCATAAGATCATTGGTTTGTCAAGATGCTACTTTCCTGGTTATTGGAAGGTGCCTGGATGGTGCAGTAGGTTATGAGCATGTATCTTGTAGAGCTCTAGGGGATTAGGTTTTGTGTAAATGGACCAGCACAATACATGGATGTAATATAGAAGAAATCTCTCCATTAGATTTGCCATACTCATTTCTCTCAGGGGAGGAAATGAATAGATCTGATTTAGTCATATTCAATGAATATTTTGTGACTTAGACCGAAGGTGACCTCTTTTGATAGCAGCTTAAGTGAATAACTCAACTATTAATCTCTTTCTTTCAACATTACACTTTCATTCCTATTTTACTTTATACCTCTCCTTGTTAAGAAAAGCTCTTTGAATTTTCACCCCCACCCCACCCTTCTGAGGAATGAAAAATTTTGCAAAATTCCTTTTGACCTCCTTGGATTAAAATACGACTCTGAATGTATAAATAGGAAGAGTTCTTGAGAATCTGTTAATATCTAATATAGCTGGACATAGCCAAGAAGTGGTTTCATATATGTGCAATTAAATCACTCTGCTTTACAAACAAAGCCTCACAATGTGCTCAAACATATGGAGATGGAGCATCTGGAATATAAACTGTTGTGCTTCATTGACTTCCTCACTCACATCTTGACTTTTGAGTTTGCTAAACAGGTACATATCCCCCCAAACCTGTAAAGGAAATGTGGAGACCATCTGGGGATATGCTATATAGAAATGATGTTATTAGAAGGGTCAGTAGGCAATTTTGCCAAATGTCAAGACCCTATAGTGCTTGAAAATATTTCTTAGCTTGAAATCGATAATAAAAAAAAACAACCTTGCAGTTGTTTTTCAGACTGTTTGTTTTCAATGAAACATTATTCATGCATGAAATTGCAGGAAACAGTTCTAGAGATATAGTAGAAGAATATAACTTTTGTTCAAATGTGGCACTTTAAAATGGTCCAAAAATTTGGGAGTAGTGGTAGATCAATTAATTATTGAGTAATTAAACATTGTGTAGGAATATAGAATAACCTATAAGAGGTCTTATAACATAAATTTTTATCATGTCTTAAGTAGGGTTTTTATGACATGAAGCATTTTGAATGAATCTCTGAATTTATAAGGTTTTGGAAATTTCTTAATGAGACTAACTGGTAAAAATAAGGGCTAAAAATCCACAGAGTTCCATATGTGTATATTTCAATATTCAACAATACATTTATTAAGAATGTTCTAAGGCATGTAAATATTGATAAATATTCAATGTCTCTTTAAAAATAACTTCAATTTTGACCAGTAATATATCATAGAAGAATAAGCAGCTTTTAAAAAATATGTATTTTTTCTAATTACATGTTAAACTTTTAACACATACTTTTTTCTAAATTTTGTCATCTAAATGCTTTCTCCTTACTTCCCCTCCCTCTCATTGAGAAGGCAAGAAATTTAATATGTTATACATGTGTAGCCACAAAACATATTTCCATATTAGTCATGTTGCAAAATTAAACAAAGGTCAAATAAAATTTAACAAAATAAAGTTTTTAAAAATATGCTTCAATTTGCATTCAGACTCTATTCTTTCTCTGGAAGTGGATAGCATTTTTCATCCTAAATCCTCTGGAATTGTCTTAGATCACTGTATGGCTGATAATAGTAAGTCATTCACAGTTATTCCTCACATAGTATTACTTTTACTATGTACAATGTTCTCCTGGTTCTGCTCTCTTCACTTTGTATCAGTTCATTGTAAGTCTTTCCAGGATTTTTTTTTCCTAAAAGCATCCTCCTCATCATTTCTTATAGCACAATGGTATTCCATCATGATATACCATCTCTTATTCAGCCATTCACCAATTGATGGGGCATTCCCTCAATTTCTATTTCTTTGTCACCACAAAAAGAACTGCTAAAATATTTTTGTACATAGAAGTCCTTTTCCATTTCCCTTCTTTTTTTCCTCTTTGTGATACAGACTTAGTACTACTATTACTGGGTTAAAGAGTATGCACAGTTGTATAGCCTTTTTAGAATGGTTTCAAATTGTTCTCTAGAATGATTGGATCTATTCACAACTTCAACAATAGTACAGTACCATCCCAATTTTCCCACACTATCTCTGACATTTGCCATTTTCCTTTTCTGTCATCTTAGTCAATATTACAGTGTGATGTGGTAGTTCAGAGTTGCTTTAATATTCATTTCTCTAATTAACAGTGATTTAGAGGGTTTTTATATGACTATAAATAGCTTTGATTTCTTTACATGAATGTTATATAATTCTATAAATATTTTCCAATTTTGGCTAATGAATTTTTATAAGAAATTTAAATAGTTAGTGTTTCTATTATCCCTAAATATTTATGACACTTCAAATGAATTATTTTTATACAGATTTTTATCACTGTAAGGTATCCTCAGAGTGGAGATAGCTTCCACTGTTGTAGATCACAATTCATCTGTCATTTACTTGCCTTATAGTATTGCTTTGTGCACTGAGAAATTAGGCGAGTTCCTGTGGTCTGAAAGTTAATAAATGTCAGAGGCATGACTTGAACTCTAGTGATCCTGACTATAAGTCCATCCCTCTGTTCAGTATGCCAGACTCTCTAAATTAAATATTACTGGTATTTAATTATCTTGCCATCATCAATTTAAAGAATAAAACTCAGCACTGAAAACTATCACACCTTTTCTTTGATTTCTAACTCTAACATCCTAGTGTTCCATTCGGATTCTTTGTTTATGCCATTACAATGATATGTCAGTATCTAAAGACATGAACAAAGCATCTACGAGGTTTATATGTAGTTGTATTTTCTTCATAGCAGTGAGTTCTTGATATTTTTTAGATAGATATCTTCAAACTGAATTTTCAGCACTATACAGGACCACTTTTTTTTTTGCTTGTTTTTGAAGATTGCTGATCACTTGGTATATATCATGCCATTGTCTTGTCACTACATACATATTATCTTTTTTACTATACATTTTTTATATCCTTCTAGCGTCTGTTTCTAACTTACAAGGTAACAATCTTAATGGGTGTTTATTGTGCCTGTTTGCACTTACTCACCTAAAATGGTGAAGAATTTGACACTGACTTCACATTTGTTTAGACTAAAGAACAAATGTCCTGGTGTTGAGGATTAGAACCAGTCCTGACAGAAGAGGCTATCTTTTCCAGTACTGACTGAGCACGGGTAGTTAATTCCTCATTCCAGTCAAGAAACAGAGATCTTATAATTTTTTTTGTCCTTGCCTCTAGCCTAAGTCATTTCTTAACCACCTCGGAAAGGAAAATGAAGCACGGAATACAAATGGGATTTTTCTTATATCAACCAAGATTAGAGCACTGACTGGCTCACTCACTTCTAGGGCAAGGGAAAATGGAATTTTTTTCTTAAAAAGCTGAAAGTACAGGAGAAAATAAGAGAAAAAGAAATAAAAATCTAAAGAAAGAAAGTCTGACAGGATAATAGAAAGGACCTACCTCTGTCATACTTGACAGATTTCAACTAATGACATTCTAAGTTTTCCTGTGCTGACCACAGCTTGCTACTATTCTCTCTGTATCTAAATTTTAGATCATACCTTTAGTTTCAAGACAAGAATGCTTTGCCACTTGCCTATGTGCTTTGCACCTTTACAATTTCATTATTATAGACAATGGCTTGATTATTCATGTATAAAAGACAAGTAGTCAGATGTCTGGTCCCTATTGCTACCTTAACCGTTTTACATATTTCACAAATATTTCTTTGCACCTTTACATCCAGGTAAGGCCATAAAATTAGGTAATTATGTTGTTTTCAGTCTCACTGATGCCTTCCTGCAGGTATGTGGAGAAAGAAGAAACAGTTTGGTAAGAATTCTGATCTGCAGATCTGCCACAAGGCCTAGCCTGGGGCAAGGAATCTTGTAAAAATGACTATAAAGAAAGGAGTCTGTGATTTCTGTAGATTGTTAAATGTGGCGGAAGATTAACTCTTTCTGACCTGCATTTTTCAAATTATGCTTTGAATTTTACATGTATGCTACTTCATTTTAAAGGTGATTTTTTAAACATGAAATTAAAAAAATTATAATTAAACAATGCTTACATTTTCCATACATTTTCATTTTCAAAATAATACATGAAGTAGAATTTGAAAAGATAAAGCAGTAAATGTACTGGAATGAACACTGGAATGGCTTAGCTCTTTTCTTCTTTACATCTGGATCTTTGGCAATAGAAATTTTTCATTTCTTCTCCTGGATAAAGCAGAAGTTTTTCAACAACAGCATCCACAAAAAGCTTTGACATTTTGTATATATATCTTGGTGTTGAGGAGGAAAATTGCACTTTCTCTTTTTGGATGCTTGGGATGTTACAGGAATTTGGTGCTTCCATTGTTATCTGTGAAAATTGGCTTCATTGTTCCTCTTTCTAAAATATTTAGTTCAGCAAGTATGAAGGCCAGCTAATACAGGAAGTGCAATGCTGGCTTTCCTTCAGTTTGAGTATTTATCTATCAAAACTATCTCTCATCAAGTTGCCATGGCTATTATCTCTATGAAAATCCATAAAGGTCATCTTTTGATTGACTGGGCACAGGGACATTCTTTGGTTATTTTATTCCAATGATCAGCCTAAGGGGACGGAATAAGATTTCCACCACCAAAGAAGATGCATTTGGCAAAGAAAATTGTATTTTTCAACAGACTACCAAGCTGCCTTTAGCTACAGTAGAGATATCAAATCATCATGTTTGACAAGAAAACTGAAATTTCCTTTGGGATTGTTAGGATGGTTCCATAAGTTGGCTGGGCATTCGGAAGGGTGAAAAACAGCTTTAGTGCATTCAGAAAATACTTCAGGGACCTGGAACCTTCCCTAGCAATTTCAAATCCTGCAGGCAGGCATATTCAAGTGAAAGTAGAAATGATTGAATGTGATACTCTATGGGGATGCTTGCTGAGATGTTAATATTCATAGTTAATCTACCAGAGTCATTGTGGTCAAGAACAGCAAATAAATACCTATGTCCACAAGAGGAATTTTCAGGGAAGACTATATAGTTTTCAAAGTAGAGAAAATCTGAGGCGGTGAAAACTGGTTTTAATACTTCATCCCAAGGTGATCTTCAACAGGTTACTTAAATTCTTAATGGCTTCAGCTTCCTCATCTGTAAAATTAGAATGTGGTGCTAAATAGCCTTTGAGGTATCTTCCAGTTGTAGCTTGATAATACTATGAACTATGAGTCTATTAATTATTGCTACAGACAATATAATTGTCAACTGAGAGTCTACTTAGAAATGCAAAGAGTTGAATAGAGATAAATAAGCAACTAATTCTGGAAATGATTATCACACTGGTTACCATTTCCTATTTGCATAATTCATTTTCTATCTGCATAAATAAATTTAAAAAATGTTTTATTAGTTTACTTGATATATATCATTTTCATAACCTCCTGGACTTTTTATTTTTATTTTTGTTTTTCCCTGAACAGAGTATTTATGACAGATAGGCATGAGGCAAAGATTCTAGGTTGGGTCCAAGTCTTTGGCTTCTGTTTCCTAATCTTGAACTATATTTTTGAACATGTTATTTTGTTTCCCTCCATTATGCCAGCCTTTGTATTGAATTCATCATGTTGGCTTAGTTCTCTGGGGGGGTGAGGATCCTAGAGAGTTTTTTAGCAGAATTTTTCTGTCACCCTGTCCTTTGCTATGGCTATCAGCACAAAAGATGTAGTTAACTTTAGGATGTTCTTTTTGTTTATCCTTATCCAAAGCATTGTAATAGGAGATATTAGACTATCCAATGAAATTATATTTCTTGTTACCTTTGGATACATGATAAAGACAACTCATCTGACTCTTACATAACTCTCCAAAGATAGCTTGTGAGGCATTTTAAATTTATTTATATCTTTTGATTTCATTTATACTGAAAATGTCTGTTCATATAACTATGCAACAAAATAAAATTATTTTTTTAAAAAGTTAGATGAAGAAGTAACTAAAGATCATGAGCAAAGGATCAGAGGTATCAAATGGTAATTTATAATAACCACATCACAATCATTGTTGAAAAGGCAGGGTTCTTTGAAAAGAACAGACTTTAGACTTTGAGTAGTTATGATGCTTTTTCTAGGATTCATAGCTTTCGTACTCAAATATTTGTTATTAATATAATTAATGTCATTTAAAATATCTCTATATTAACTTCCATTTTAAATTATAGAATGCTCAAAGAAAAGAATTGCATTTTATCCTTTTTATTTCTCCAAATACCTTATTTGTACTATGTTTGTGGCAAAAGAGGAATTTGGTAGAATTCCTACTTCATCTATTTTTCCAAATAATTATTAAGTATTAGAATTAGTTATTCTTTGAATATTCGTTGAATATTTGTCAGAATTCACTTGTGAATCCAGGTGACCAAAGGGATTATTTCTTAGGGAATTCATTGATGGCTTGTTAAAGTATTTGATTACCTCTTCTGTTAATCTGGACAATTTATATTTCAAAGTATTAATCTATTTCATTTTGATTGTCAGATTTATTGGCATATAGATGGGCAAAATAACTCCTAATAACTGTTTAATTTCTTCTTCATTATGATTTTTGTCTTCATCATTTTTGATACTTTGAATTTGGTTTTCTTCTTTTAAAACAAAATTCTATTTAATGAATGATTAATTTTGTTGTTTTCTAAAATAAAACCAGAACTTTGCCTTATTTATTAGTTCACTGATTTTCTTACTTTCAGTTTTATTAATCTCTCATTTGATTTTCAGGATTTTCAAATTGATGCCTAATTATGGATTTTTGATTTGTTGGTTTTCTATGTTATATTTTTAGTTCCATGTTCATTCTTCTGTTCTTTATTTTATTGATATAAGCATTAGAGATATACATTTCCCTTTGGTATGTTGTATCTTCATTATCATTCCTTTCAATGAAATTATTATTTCTGTGATTTACTAATTCTTTAGAATAAACTTATTTAGTTTCTAATTAATTTTTCCTTTTTATTTCCTTTTTCTTTTCTTGCCCTTTGTTGAATTTAATTTTTATTGTATTATGATCTGAAAAATGCATTCAATATTTCTGTTTTTCTGTAATTGATTAGGAGGTTTTTATGCCCTATTATAAGGTTAAATTTTGTGAGATTGCCTTGTATTGCTCAGAAAAAAGATAATTCCTTTCTATTCCCATTCAGTTTTCTCCAGAAGTCTATCATATCAAACTTTTCTAAAATTCTGTTTATTCCTTAATTTTTCTTGCTTACTTTTAGTTTGGATTTATCTTGTTTTGAGAGGGGAAGGTTGAGGTCCCCCCATTCATATGTTTTTGTTCTCCATTTCATCCTGTAACTCATGTAACTTCTCCATTAGGAATTTGGATGTTATGCCATTTGGTGTATATAATTTTAATATTTATGAGGCTTTATTGCCTATGCTACCTTTTAGCAAGATGTAATCTCCTTATTTATCTCTTTTAATGAGATCAGTTTTTACTTTTGCTTTTTCTGAGATTATTATTGCTACCTCTGTTTCTTTTAAGCTTTATCCGAGGCATAATATATTTTGCTCTAGCCCCTTTTACTCTGTATGTGTCTCTCTGCTTTAAATATGTTTCTTGTAGCCAATATTTTGGGATTCTGGCTTTTAATCTATTCTGCTATTTTCACTTTATTGTGTGAGTTCAGTCTATTTGCATTTAGAATTGTGATTACTAATTGTGCTTTTCTCTCCATCATTTTCCAATTTAACTTAATTTCTCTCCTTCTCCCTCCTTTTAACCTTTTCCATTCACAAATGTTTTGCTTCTGAACTTCTGAACACTGCTTCTCTGGGTTATTCTCCTTTTGTCCATTTCCTCTTTATTTTAACACTCTTTCTCTTCTGCCTCCCTATTAAGTAAGAAAGGTTTCTATAACTAAGCATGGATATTATTCCCACTTTGATCTAATTCCAATGAGTAATATGGAAGCATTCCCCAACCTCTGCTGTCTTCCTCTCAACTGCACTGACCCAAATGTACTATTCTTGAGACATATTTACCCCCTTCTATCTTACCTTTTCTCCCATTATGCTCCTCTTTTTTGCCCCTTAATTTTTTTTTGCATATCATCTTTTCCTATCAACTCATTCCCTTTCTTCCATTTTTACTTTCTCACTATCCTAAAAGTGAAAAACTACTAATGATGATAAATTTCTTAAGTATCTTGAGTGCATTAAGTACATTAATTATTTCACATATCATAGATATCTGAATTATCATCTTTCCATGTATGAATGTAATCAGTTTAAACTTGAGAACTTTATCTTTTCACTTTTATGTTTATATTTTTATGCTTCTTTTGAGTTTTACATTTACTATTTTTTTTTGTCAGGAATGCCTGGAAGTCTTTTATCTCATTAAATATCAATTTTCCCCCTTAGCAATATTATGCTCAGTTTTTCTGCATTGGTAATTCTCAGTTGTAATCTTAGATCCTTTACCTTTCAAGATGTCATATTCCATAACCCCTGGTCCTTTAATGTAGAAGCTGTTAGTTCTGTGTAATCTTCACTGTGACTTCACAATATCTGAACTGTGTCTTTGTGGTTGTTTGCAGTATTTTCTTTTTTGCTTGGGAGTTTGATAATAATTATGGGATATTTTATTTGGGAGTCTTTCTCAGAAAGTAATTGGTTGATTCATTAACTTTCATTTTTTCTCTTCTTTTTCATGGATATTAGGTCAGTTTCCCTTGTAATATAATTTTTAGACTTTTTAAAAATCATGCTATTCAGGTATTCTATTGAGTTTTAGATTTTATCACCTGACTCTTATTTTCTGGATCAGATGTTTTTCATTTGAGATATTTCAATTTTTCTTCTTTTGAATTAATTTATTTCTTTTTATCTTATGGAGTTATTAATATCCATTTTCCCAATTCTATTTTTAAGAGCTTATTTTCTTTCTCGAGCTTTTAAAATCTCCTTTTCTGTTTGGTCAATTATATTATTTAAGAAATTGTTTTCTTCAACATATTTTTCAGCCTCCTTTGACCCATTCTAGCATTTATGGAGTTGTTTGCATCACTAAAAGTTTTTCCAAGCATCCCTGAAAATTTTTCCAAGCTATAGACACTTTCTATCAATTCTCTTGTAATTTGACGTTTTAAGTTCTTTTTGATTTCTTCCAATGATGCTTTTGGAACCTAACACCTTTTTTCACACATGTCTTTGAGCCTTCATATGTTTTTCTTTTGGCACTGTTGTTCTCTTCTGAGTTTGTATTCTAATTTTCCCTGTCATTAAAGTAACCCTCTAAGTTCAGGTTTTTACTTTGTCTTTTGCTCATTTTTCATTTCTGCTGGGAACTTTCCTTGCACAGCATTTAGTGGGTTGGTCCTCACTCTGTTGTTACTTTTCTCCAGGGTGAGTGAGATGGCATGACTCTTACTGGTATCTTTTCAAAGACTACCTGAAGTGGGCTAATGCCAACTCTGAAGGTTTCCCTAATGTCACATGAGCTGGGCTACTCCACCTTCTTACTCTAGTGAAATAGGTCCTTCTTGCTTTCCTTAGTTTTGAGAATTTTTTTTTCTGTGTATGTTTGGAGATGGGTTTTGGTAAACTTAGAGTACTCCTTAGAAGTGGAAGACTGGTCAGTTCACTTGCTGAGTCTTACTTTCTTCATGTATTGTGAGTAGATTCTATTATGTTATTTCCAATACCTTTTTTCTACTCTAACTTTCTATAATTCTGTGATCCTGAGAAATAATGGCTCATTCAGTATAGTTCGGGTGGTATGAGGAAAAAAATCACCAATTTAAAAAAATATTTTAAATTTTCTATAAGAGAATAGAATTGTCTCCTGAGGTTAATTTCAATATATGCATACTCAAGAACATTTGTAATTTGTTAGACTAGAGCATAAGAATTAAAAGCAGTAGATTCGTTTTGTGAATGGGCAAAAATATTGACCCTACTTTTGTCCTTTTCAAGTTGGAAAATGTTATATTTATTTTTGTTTATTATGAGTTTAAAATTTGAGCTTATGCAGATTTACTTTCATTTAATATCCAATATAATTTGTTCCTTCTAAAAATAATAAATGTTTCCCTAAACAGATAGTAACAATTCTAATTTTAATCTTGCTAGATTTTTAAGATATGTTCTTATCTTTCCCCTTAAAAATGCAATGGAATGAGATCTTTATTATTTTCATGTTTTAATTTTTTAAAATCAAATATTTCCATTATTGCCAAACACAAATGCCCTAGAAATAAGTAGCTTAACTTTGTCACAGACTTATTAGCTTGATGATCTTTTTCTTTCTCAATGAATTATATTCAATTTTATTCAAAAAGGTAATATGGTGAGATATAGAGAATGTGTAATTTTGAAGTCAGAAAATATTAGACTCTAATCCTGTCTCTAATACTTAATAGCCATATGACCATGAGCAAGTCAGTTAACTTCTCTAAACCTTAGTTCCCTCATCTGAAATATAGAGAATAATACCTTCCATTCTTTCTTCACAATATTACTGAAAGACTCAAAAGAGATGTATTTGTAAAGTGCTTAGCCAACCAGCAAGCTCTATATCAACTATAGCTTTATTATTTTCTCCTGAAAGTGTCAGTATAATGAAATGAAATCAGAATTTGACTGATTCGTAGATGCTGCCAACAAGCTGAATACAACAGCCTTAGGGAATTTACCTAACTGAATCTTTTTTCCTTTCCTTTTTAGTAGGGTAGAATTCACAACAATTAAATAAGCTTGGCAACTTTGTCTGGAAACTTGGCATTGTGGAAAATAGATACTCAACTGACTCAATAACTTATTTAGTATTTTCTATTGCATGGAAACCTCCTGGAACTCTCTTTGACAAAGTGGAGCAATAGATAATTTATTGACTTGCTTTAATGACAATTTTGTCTTTCACAAAGTGAAGACACCATGGAGAACAGGGGAGGTACTAGAGGAAGACATTTTTTAAAAAGGGGGAAGAAAATGAGATCTCCAAATCAGAGGACAGAGAGATTGATTTCAGTTCCTTGTTTATTTTTTAAAGAGATGGTTATTGAATAGCTAGAAAAGGAAGCATTGATAAAAAAGAACCTCATCAAAACATCACATATAATATTACAAATTTTTTTTTTCATTTGAAAGGGCTACTAAATTGGCACATTGGAAGAATTCTGTAATTTACCTATATTTAACAAAGTATTCAACACAGGGATGTGGCCTAGACAATAGTACAATTATTTTAAAAAATCTAATTTTTAGTGACAACTTTTATTTTCACATCACATTCTTTCCTTTTGTTTCCAATCTACCATTTCCCCCTTAATCTTCCCACATCCATTTCTGAATGTTTTCCTCCGTTGCTTATAATAAAGATTAAGACAAATAGATAAGCAACAACCAGTTCATCAAAACAAACCATATGTGACAGTGCAATATATACCCATAGTTCCCAGTTTCAGCAATTAAGAGAGCTTGCATTTTTCCTGCCTTCTCCCAGACCAAGATAGGTTACCATAATTAAGCAATCTTATTTTGTTGTTCTTGTTCTTTCTTTTCAGATTGTTAATATTGGCTATATTGTTTTTCTTCTTTTGCCTACTTCACTCTTCCTCCCTGCTCCTACAGCTACTTCAGGCACATCTATTGAAGACTTAGAAAAGAGTATTCTTGTCACAAATACTTTTAGATGACTTTACATAAGAAATTGATATTTTATTAATGTAAATACACTAAAGAAAAGGCATTACAACTTGCTTTACTGTTGAATGCTAAAGCCTATGGGACCTTTCCATTTGACTTGAAGCTGAAAACTTCAAGTGTGCTGTCTCTCCCACTGGAATGTAAGCTCTATGAGAGCAAGGTCTATACTTTTCTATTTGTATTCCTAGGATTTAGCACAGTGTTTTGACATAGCAAGAGCTAAATAAATCTTTATTCATGTTTTCTTTCACTCATCATTTCATATATCTTATTATACTTCTGTGAATTCTTCATATATATATTGTTTTATGGTACAGCAATGTTCTTACATTTATGTATCACAATTTGGTTAACCATTCTCCATTTAATGGAGAAACTATTTTGGCAATAGTACAATTTAATATAATGAAAAGTGGTTGAATGGCCAGACATCTGATGCCATCCATTATTCCATAAAGATTTGGAATTGGGACACCAGTGGAGGGTTTTAGGAATTTATTTATTTATTTATCCATTCATCCATCCATTCATTTATTTATTTAAGGTAGAAGAGTGGTAAGGGCTAGGCAATGGGAATTAAGTGACTTGCCCGGGGTCACACAGCTGGGAAGTATCTGAGGCCAGATTTGAATCTCCCATCTCTAGGCCTGGCTCTCAATCCATTGAGCTACCCAGCTGCGTCTGTTTTAGGAATTTATATTGATTTCCATGTTGTTTATTGATTTAGATAATGGTTTATGTGATATCTTAATCACATTTGCAAATGAAACAAAGTTTGAAGGAATGGCTAACACCTTGGATAATAAATTAGGAATGCAAAAATATTTTGGCACATTAGAACATCATTCCAACTCTCATAAAGTAAAATTCAAAAGAAATAAAAATAAAATTTTACAATTAGTAGTTGAAAAAACCCAACTTTACATATTGAGTATGCCTGATTAGACAGCTGTTGTCTAAAAAATATCTGGAAGCTGTTTTAGTAGAATGCAAAATCAAAATGTCAACAGCATGATAAGGCACCCAAAAAAAGCTCTTTTGGTCTTGGGCTTTACTACAAAATTCAGAGTTTCCAGGAATTAAGGAGTTGATGATTCTTCTGTTCTCTGCCAAAGTCAGGCCACTTATGGAGCCCTGTACTCACTTCTGAGGAACACAGCTTTGAGAGTAATCAGGGGAGAGGAGGCAGGATGATGAAGGACCTTGATGTCACGAGAGTGTCATAAAAATGCGTTGAAGGGACTTAAGTTGATTGATCTGAAGAAAAAAGACATAGAGATGACCTGACACCAATATTCAAGAGTTTTTTAGTAAAATATTTGAAGGGCTATAATGTTGAAGTCAAAGTAGCTTTGCTTTATATGGCCTCACAGAACAGATATCATTGTCACCACTTGTCAGATCATTATTAAAGGTGACAAATAGGGACTATTCCAAATATGAAAATATGAGATTTTTAAAGTTTGTTGTATTATATCAACTTGAATCAAATTTGGATAGTGATTCTATGTTTTTTTAACCATCTTTAATGGTAATTTTGTACTTATAGGGACTTTTATAACATTAGTTAGCTATGAGCCTTCCGTTCCTTTTACTCTTCACATTCAATCAAAAGTTTTTTGCCCAAACATTATTTTCTCCCTTTTCCCCTTGAATTCTATGTGCACTGACAACATACCATCATAGTTCAAGTCCTCAATGTCTCTTACATGGAATTTTGTAATAGTTTTTCAACTATTTTCCCTGATTTCAGCCTCCCATCTTCAACTGATCCTTCATGCAAATGTCAAAGGCATTAATCTGAACATGTTAATACCTTGATCAAAATCCTTCAGAGGCTTTCCATTGCCTATAAGATAAAAATAAAACTCCTTAGTCTGCAATTTGAAGTATTTACATTTTTGTCTCCAACTTGCCTCTGTAGTGGTGTCACAATTTTATTCCATCATGTTCTAGCCAAACAGATCTATTATTTGTCTAATCCATTCCATCCATTCTTGATTTCTGTTAAAATTTTCAGGACATTTCCTATGCCTTGAATGGAGAAGTTAGCAGAGTGCCTGGCATATAATGTGAGCTTACTAATGAATTATTAATTGATTATAACTTGACTAAAACAGTGTATCTCTACCTGTTGACACTTTTCTCATTTTTGAAAGTGTAAACCTTAAAATTCCTTAGACTTATAAATGTTGGAAATTTCACCATTAGGAAATTTCATACTTGGAAAATTTCTTACTGATAGTCTATTGGAATGTGAACCCCATTGGCATGGGAGGTTCCTCTTCCTCCCTTCTTAAGATTACTTTAGGACAGAAACCTTTTGCTGAACAATGGAAAGGACTTTGACCTATGCTTAAGCATAGAACAGGAATTTCTTTGAGTCATGATTGATTTTAGAATTGATACAATGGAGATACTTGGAATCAATCTCCACCCTACTCAGTCCTAACAGGATTGAGGAAGGGCTGCAGCATAGATCAAAATTTAATTATTCCAATCTCTACCCTACTCAGGTTAACAGGATTTAGGAAGGGCTGTAGCAAAGGATCAAAGATTTAATTATTTGAAAATATGACCTTCAACAGACATGTGCAAAGCCAGAGACCTCTGGGCGGTCCTGGGTTAAGCTAGAGCCTCCATTGGCACAGGGAAATTGATGGACAGTGATTGGTAGATGTGAGAACTGAGGGGAGGGAACTTGGATGGTTTCCTTAAAGATAGGGGGGTCTGAAGACTCAGTGGTGGTGGTTGAGGAGTTTGTCTGAGTGGTTGGAGTGTGCTCTGAGAAGCTTGCTCTGAAGGAAGCTGAAGGTGGGGGCCTCTGAGACTGTTTCTCCATTTTGGTCACGTGAGTAATAGGGACTGATCTCTTTTCTTTGCCCCAGCTATCTAAGGGCTTGGGCCTTTTGGCCCAGCCTAAACAGAGGGGGTATTTAAGCCCTATTCCCTTCTCTCCCCTCTCTCCCTCTCTCTCTCTCTCTCTCTCTCTCTCTCTCTCTCTCTCTCTCTCTCTCTCATTCCTTTCTTCCTCCTGTTTGTAATTAAACTCCATAAAAGGTTGACTGCTGACTTGAGTTTTCATTAAGGAATTACATAGCTGAATTCCTTGGCGACCTTAAATTAATATATATCAGTCTTTTAAAGTGATTTCCTTGTCACAAAAGCCTGGCTCATATAGAACTTCTCTCATAATGTTTTTTTTTCCTGACCTCCCTAACTGAAAGTCACCTCCCCTGACTCACTTTATTAAGTAATTTTATCTACATTTCTTTACTCATCACTTTTTTCTTTATATCACATTATGTGCATCCTGCAGACAATATTACATCATGTATTCTCATAGGGAAGAGATTTTATTACTTTTCCCTTTTGTATATCCAGCATAAATCATAGGATTTTTTGTCTTTTTTGGTCATTATGTTGGTTTTATTTTCCTCTAGATCTCTGATTTCATGAGTGTAGGCATAGCCTGGTTTGGAAACTACTCCAAAGGAGATCAACAACTTGTCCAAAGCAATTTGGAACTACTTCCTAAACATCACAATACTGTGTAGATACTGACCATTATGACTATGTCCGTTTCCTAAAGAGATGAAAGAAAAAAGGAAAAGGACCTTATGTGTACAACACTATATACCAGCTTTTTAAATATATTGTTAAGAATTATAACTTTCATAATCATGCATATATTTAAAATCAGAAAATATTTAATCATTTTATTCATTTATACTACATAATATGCTACAATCAGAAATGCCACAAACCAGTTATGTACAGGTGGTTGTAGTCCTTTAAATCTAGTTAGTGGCCCTATAGCAATTATATGTATAAATATAATGATTACAAAATTACTTTTTATGGCACTGTGCCTCTATACTTTGAAATCATAGTTTGTTTTTGGTTCCAAGGTGATCATATTTATTATGGTATTAGATGGTATATTTACTAGATTAAAATTGAGAACAATATTTTTTCTACCGTTATTTTATAGTATCAATAATTGATTTTGGAGAAGAGAGGAATCTTACAGATTACCTAGTTGAACCTATGTTGTTTACACATGAAGAAATGGGGATCCAAAGAAAATGACTTGTTAAAGATTATGTGGTATTTGTAAAGGAACTAAAACCAAGATTTCCTCTTTCTTGGTGGTTTTTCATTGATTTTCCAAAGAGAATGAATGTTTACAGGACCTACCATAGCATTTTACATAAAGATGACACAATAAATCTTGAATGAATGAATGCACACCCAAATCATATTAGATTTATCCTTGCCCGACCATTATTGGAAGTTACATTAATTTATTAAGTTGATTAGGGTATCATTTACCTTAGTGACACAATAATGTTGGGATCTGAATGAACTAATAAATGGTTAAGGCATGTCTAATTTACAATGAGGTGTGGTAGTATATAAATGAAGAGAATCATATTCAATGTTTATAAAATATGGTTAGGCCATATGTTAAATTAGGGGGGTGTAAGTCCCAGGCATCCATAACTAACTACATCCTTCAAGATTATTCCTCAGCTGGCCCATGTTTCATCCTTGCTCTTGCCTCTTCTCTTATAAAAGGGAGATTGTAAGGGATCAAGATTGTAAGAAGCATGGAATACAGCTCTCTCTCTCTCTCTCTCTCTCTCTCTCTCTCTCTCTCTCTGTTGATATATAGATATAGATATATATATGTATGCGTGTGTGTTTTCTCCTGACTCCTGTGCTTAAAAAATTCATGCTCTTTCATGATGATTCTGAATTCTGTAATTTTTCATGTCAAGCCTCACACTAAGAGAACAGATACAGCTTACTCTTTTAATTTAATTGGATAGCATTTCAATTTCATAATGCCTTACTTGGAATGAGAGGGATAAGAAAAGTGATAGGGTAACTCTATTTCCTATTAGCATGATGATTACCAGCTGCTAATGTATTTTTTTAAATCAGATATTTTATTAAAATAGATTTAGTATTCCAATATGTGTATCAAGATAGTACAATAGTAATATGATGGAATAATAATACCATGCTTATTATTTCCATGAAATACATTGATTTGATTTTATAGCAAGATGAGATAGTCTCTTTTAGATCCCTCAAAATCCTTAAATCATCCTCAGCTAATTATTTTGACAGGGGTCTGATTGATGTGTGTTTTCCCATGTAAATGAGTTTGTAACAAACATGAAAACTGTCTTCTTAATAAACACTTCACACTAATCCTCATCTCTACTGAGATTAAGTAGTTAGTGAGTGTGTGTAATTTGTAAGTACTAGAAATATTTTTCCTATATTTTCTCATTATTTTTGAATGTTAATTTTAGGAAGGTTACTTGGAATTCCAAGACCCATGCCTCACCTAGACCCTCACTAATCTGAAGGTGTGTATTATAATATTTGCAAGTGTTCCACCTTGCATTCCTTTTATAATTATCTCCTCTTGAATCTTTGTTTCATAATACTCTTTTTTAAAAAAAATCATTTATTTATTTATTTAATTTAAATTATTTTCCCTTGGTTACATGATTCATGTTTTTTCCATCCCCTCTTCCCTCCTCCTACCAAAGCCAAGGAGCAATTCCACTGAGTTTTACATGTATCATTGATCAAGACAATAGAGTGATTGTTTAGTCTACATCCTCAATAAACCCAATGAACCATGTGATCAAGCAAATGTTTATCTTATGTGTTTCTACTCCCACAGTTCTTTCTCTGGATGTGGATAGCATCTTTCTCATAAGTTCCTCTGGATTGGCCTGTGTCATTGCTTTGATGATAGTAGAGAAGTCCCTTATGTTCGATTGTGCCATAGGGTATCAGTCTCTTCCATTACCTACAAGGTATTTCCTCTTCAATACCTTGTGGTCACCACAAATTTAATATGCCTCAAGCCCAACTCATCACTCTCTTGACAAAATTAACTCCCCCTGCTTATGTTCTTATTTCAGAATATATGTGTTCCTATGAAAACAATGTCATGATTTGCTAATCTATATCTGAAAGCTCCAAGTTGTAATGGACTCTCCTCCCCTCCCAGGCAAATGGTCAGTACACCAGATCCTGAAATAATGTATATATTCTGGATGGTAGTTTGATAGAAGTGAGATACCAAGGTTTGATGGTCACTTGGTACCCCACAGAGAGGTTAGGCCTGAGGTCTTTCTTTGGGCTCAGTAGGCTTATTTGACTTTAGACAAGCTTAAAAAAACAAAGACAGGGTTTTATTTGAATCTCAGGAAGGTGGATGGGAGGATTAGGTTTAGGATGCCCTAACCTAAATTTCTAACTAAACCACTACCCTTTTCTAAGAACCCTGCAAAGGGTGTCTTCTTTTCTTCCAAGCTGCCTCATCTCCTACTCTGGCTGTCTAAAAATCCCCAGCTGTCTTACTACCTGACTAAAATCCTCCCAAATAAGGTTTGGTAAGGTTTATATAGTTCTTTAGATCAATGGCAACTAGGTCCAGTACACTGATCTCTGTGAAAAATCGTTTCTCTTGCCGGTTTGTACCCATTATTCTCCTTTCCTCCTAAAAATCCCTACTTTTTAGCTCTGCTGCCTCTATTTTGGTTCCCAAAAATATCACAATTCAATCTGAGATTCAGAGAGAGAAAGGATTTCAGAACCATTTTACTCATTTCCTTCCTCATTTTTCTGAGGAGGAAATAGATCCAGGTGGGCCTTTCTCATACAATCAGTGTCAAACAAATATCAGTCTGAATAATTGTTGTGGTCCCAACTAGGTTTTTGTCCTCCTCTTCTACCTCCTCCACTTTCTCTTCCTCCTCCTCCTCCTCCTCCTCCTCCTCTCCTCCTCCTCCTCTTTCCCCCTTAACTTTTGGCTTAGAATCTATCCTAAGTCTCAGTACCAAGGCAAAAAAATAGTAAAGGCTAGATAATTGGGGATAAATGAGTTGCTCAGGGTCACACAAGTAGGAGGTGTTTGAAGCAAGATTTAAACCCAGGACATCCTGTCTACAGGCTCCAGTTACCTCACTGCTGCCACATCACTGTGCCTTTCTAAAGGGCCTTGGTTTTGTTTGTGTAACTTCTTATACGTAAGACCACAAGTAAATTGTCAAGTTAGGGCTAGAACTCAGGTTTACATTTACTTTGCACATGGTCTTTATCACTTTCCATGGGTCTTGCCTTAGTTGTCTAGTGCCTGTTCTTTTATAGGCATTTTTGGGTAAATCTTCATATCTCCCACATAACAGCTCTTTGACTTGCCCTCAAATACAGTCCCATGAATTCAAGGCGCCAATAGAATGTATTTTTTCAGGCAAGCTATCTTCTTTCTATTCTGGCTTATATGTTTCAATTCAAGGTTTGCTTCCTTGTTGAGTTGAAGAGATGATCTGAATTGTAATATAAGATATACAAAATACAGTCATTTTCCTCTTATGCCCTCCTCCAAAAAAAAAAAAGGAGGAAGAACTGTTCTCTTAGTGTTTAAGAGAGGAGAGAGAGATATCCTGGCACTAAACATTTAGCAAATGCTATATGACTGGCACTTATTTATGTAAGGGAATTAGATGGTTGAAAGGACAATTGGCTTTAGCAATAGGGGATTTGAGTTCAGTATTCATTATTTGTGTCACCTTGGGAAAGAACTCTCTCTCTCTCCCTCTCCTCTCTCTCTCTCTCTTTCTCTCTCTCTCTCTCTCTTTGTCTCTCTGTCTCTCTCTCTCTCTCTCTGTCTCTCTCTTTCTCTCTCCCTCTCTCTCCCCCCCCCCCCTCCCCTCCCCCCTCTCTCTCTCCTCCCTCTCTCTCTCTCCTCTCTTTCTCTCTCTTCTCCTCTCTCTCTTTGTCTCTCTGTCTCTCTCTCTCTCTCTCTGTCTCTCTCTCTCTCTCCCTCTTCTCTCTCTCTCTCTCTCCCTCTCTCTCTCCCTCTCTCTCTCTTCTCTCTCTCTCTCTCTCTCTCTCTCTCTCTCTCCTCTCTCTCTCTCTCTCCCTGTTTTATTTTCCTTGTCTTTAAAATGTGGATAATGACATCAACCTCACAGAAACATTTGTGACAATCAAATGAGGTACCATATACAGCACTTAAAGTGCTATATAAAAACACTAGCTATTGTTGTCATACCATCTATCCTCTTGTTGATTTTTCTGCTTCCTGGATCTTTGCTACAATCACTCCTCAATAAATGACTTGAGTTACTATAAAGTGTGAAAATGAAAGAAGATCTGACTTCCTTTTAGAGAGATGATGACAGCAGAGGACTTTCTCACAATCATCTCATTAATTGCCATAGAATTTTAGTTTCCTGAGTCTCTAGTCCTAACTCTATTATAGGCATTTGAAAATGAGATTATATAACATTCTGGACAAATAGTTAACATATCCAGTTCAACTGAAATAATCCATTCAATAAAAATTATAAACATCACTTTTATCTGTAGACTAGGAAAATATGGCTATTTTACAGAGATGGCCATTGACAAAGAATCTATAATAATTCAGAATACTAACACAAAGAGGATATCCTGTCTTTCCCATCTTTCTTACACAATTACTCCAGATGACACATTTTTATTTTTTCTCCCTGGCTACCAGAGGAGGAAGAAATTAACATTTATTTTCTCTATGTTTTAAATAAAAATTCTAGCTCTTCAGAAAGAGTACAAGATCTTTGAGGCCAGGGACTTTATAACTTTGTCTTTGTATCCCATATCCTAGCACAACAGCTATCCAATAGTATGCTAAATGATTCAAAATTATTTCTTCCCCTAAAACCTACACAATTTATTGACTTTTTCTCTCCTATTTCAAGCAAAATCTCCTCATGTATAGTCTTAGTGTTATTATCAGCTCTTCACTGTCCCTCACTGCCTGTGGACAATCAGTTGCCAGAGGCTTTATCTATTTACCTCCATAATATCTTTTAAGCCACTCATTTCTCTCTTATTATACGTTCTAAAGAGGTAGAGATAACTCTGTAAGACTGTGAAACAAAAACTTACCTTTCATCTCGGATCTACATTGTTAACTCACAAGTCTTGTGGTAAGGAAGGCCATACCTTTGACTTTCTTGGTCCTTTTAGTTGTAGCTCTTGGAGGTGGTGATCTAAGAAGCCATTGTTGAAATCAAGTCCTGCTGGATGAGGAGCACAAGAATCAGCACTCTCAGCCTCCCTAAAACATTAAATTGCCAAACAGGGCTAGGAATATTCCTTTATCAGAGCTTCAATTTATGAACTGTATGTCATAGAAAGAAACACAAAACAAGAGACAACTGGGGGGGGGTATTGACTAGTCTGAGATAAGCAATATGTTTTTTGGTCCAATATTCATGTGGTCACTTTTCCTTGAAGTCTGAGAGAGAGGCATCTTAAGCCTGATAATGAAATAGTTCTTTTGGCTCAAATGCCAATTCCCTTAAATATAACCTAAAATCATTGGGACACAGAAAAACCATTCAATGGTCATTTGCAAAGGAAATTGCTTTTGTTACTTCTATACTGGTAATTATAAAACAAGGAATCACATATAATCCTTTAGGTAATAACTGTGACTATGATTTTAGAAAGAGATCCAGCTAAGTAAATTAATTGTGTATAAGATATTAATCATAATAGTATAATAGTAACCATGGTAGTAGAAAAGATAGATATAGTTGGGATTTTAGAATATTATAGCTACTAATAAAATTAAGAGCTTTTGTTACCAACTTTGGAATTTTAAGAGCATAACTTGACTGAATCCTGATTCTTGATCAAGATAACAGAACAATTATTGAGTCAGTCATAGACATCAGGAATCTATTATAAGGATAAGATGGTATTTGCTTTTGTGAAGGATTTATATTCACTACAGGTTCCTCAGAGTTTATAGCCTGGAGAGGTGCCTTTGGTTTATCTTTAAATCTCCTCCCAGGGTCAGGATTGTGAGTTGTCATTTTATATAAGTGTATTATTTATAGTATTAATTAGAGAAGACTAAAAATTATATTCTGATCAGATTCATTCTCGTATTTTCTGTTATTGTTTCTTTCAAACTGCAATGATGAAGAGTGCTTGTGATATACCATGAATCTAGAGACTGAAACATTGAAAAGAGGTCCTGATCTTTGTAAATCTCTCTGATGTCCAAATGAGGAATCTTAATTGATGCTAAATCACCAGAAGGGACAAGGGCAAATGGTGGCTTTTATTTGGAAAATTTATTTGGAATTTATTAACTCTCTCATCAAGTATTTCCTACAATTAAGTAACATATTCTGCATATTTGGCTTTATTACTCATTTATGCTAATTAACTGTCAACAGTCTATGAATAGACTGTTGTACTTATAAACAAGGTTTTTGTCATAGTCTGGGCATGATGAATCCTCATGCTCAAGTTTCCCACAATTGAATTTGGAACTTTAACTCAGGAAGATGACCCAGATATTTTTATTTCTAACACACTGGTCATAAAATGTCCTTCAATCAGATCAAGTAAACAAGCATTTATTAAACATCAACTGTATGCCAGATATTATATTCAGTGCAAGGGGTTTATGGCTCCCCAAAAAGTAGTTGGTATATATGCTTGGCTCTTTGAGAAGTACAAATATTGGGGTTTGTATGATTTCCCTCTTTACAAATGTCACTCCTGTTCATCTACTCCATGACAATAACTTCTTACTATTCTCATATAACACTACATTTTTGTCTCTATTCCTTTAAACTATTGTCTATGGATAGAAAATGCTCCCTCTTCACCACTGCCTCCTAGTATATCCTTTTTAGCAAAGTTCATCTTGGTGTCTTGTTTTACAAGAAACTCTTCCTTTTTTCTGCCAAACTACATTTGTTGCATTTTTCTTATACTTTGAATACGCATGAGTATGTACCTGGTGTCTACACCTAAAGATTATAAGGTCCATGAAGGTAGGGAATGCTTCATTTTTGTTTTTGTATTTCCATTCTCTAGCACAGTAGCTGGTACATAATAAGTAGCTTATAAATGCTTATTGACTTGCTTGTTTGATTGATGTAAGCCTACATTTTCTTCTTGTAAAAGCAATTAAAAAATGTCAAGGTGCATTAAGTCAGGCTTTGAATGTAAGAATATTTTTGTAAGTTGATATATTTATAGAATCCATGATGTAAAAGAAAAGTATCCCTTTAAAAAAAGTGTGCTCTGCTCCCAAATTGAAAATTACTAATGCATGCTAGTTCCATTGTAATAATTACATCCACCAGACATTTTAAAGTATTCACAGAGCAACATATGGCTTAGCTTTTTAGCTGCAGTGAAAATGTGGATTTGTAAGAGGAAAAGTCAGTTTGAAAATCAGCAGGCAACAGTGATCCTGAATCCCCTATACAGCCATAAAATGGTAAAACCCATCTGCACTATATACAAGTTGATGACCTTGGATTAATTTGGTGTCATTGTTAGACTGTCATTGTTGCCTTGCTCATATGATTGATTTAAGCTTGTGTTAGTTGAGGATGAAAATTTATTTAGAAATTGAAATAACTGTCCATTCAAAAAATGAAAAATACTTTTATGCTTTATTATTAAATCAAACATGTCTAATAACTATTATAAGGTTATTGTATTTTCCCCCTAAGGAGTCTACTCCTTAAAGAGAAGTGAGACCAAGTGGTCATCCTCCTAGTATATCTATTTTAATAAAATAGACCAATAAATGAGTCTATTCCCTTAATCACATGAAATCTATGTGTGGCAACTTCTTCAGAGTATATTAGCAGGTAAGATAACTATATTGATTTTAAGCTTCTTGTTCAATACTTCAGGGATCTGTGATTTTTTTATATAGTGACTTCTTTAACTCATGCAGAGTGCAATCCCTCTAAGCCTTTCCATTTGGTCTTTGGGAATAATAATGGCTTAAAAATCTATCACATTACACTACAGCTTTTGCAGGGATGAATTTCTCTAAACTTAGCTATTTTATAAACTAAAAAAATCTTGGTTTAGGCTTCTGGCATTTTAGTCAAGTCATTCCTTTTATAGGATTTTCTGGCGTAACTCTCTCTTTGAGACCTTATCACATATTCCTCAGTCTTCGCTAACCAGACTTGACATTAATGAATCAGTGATGTGATGCAACCCATATAATCTATAATTTTCAAAGATTACTGAGTATGCAATGAAAGTCAGGGTATTAACACTTTCTATGTCTATCTAATATATATATGTATATATATATGTACACTAATGTATTACTAAAAGGGTTTAGCAGGTTATTTAACATTTATTCCTACATCAGAAGAAAGAAGAAAATTTGTGTTGTAATTTTTAAGAGAGCTTTATCTATGATATATTAATATACAAAAGCTCAAGTATAAATATTCTTTTTAATTTTTTAAAACACGAATCCTAAAATTCCATATATCATCTTGAGTTTTCACATCATGTGAATGAAGCTTGCAAGTTAGTTATCAGAAATCAGCCAGTAAACATGTATTAATCATTTACTAGGTGTCAAGACATTGCGATAAGTGGTAGGACTTCCACTCTTCTGGTGATACAATTCATGTGTAACTCCGAACACTCTCCTTTCTCCTCATATTTATGATATATGCAAAGTAGAAAGAAAGCCACCTTACAAGAGAAGATCCTAAAGGCTGTGGGGGCTAGAAAAGCCCTTTGGCAGAAGGTGGTACATGACACAGAAACAGGAGATAGAATGCCATGGGTGAAGAGGAAATAGACCATTTGGCTGAATCATAAAGTGTATGATGGTTGGCAAGCCTCTGAAGATTTTTAAATGGGAAACAGAAGAGATTCTATATTTTAACCTAAAGGTAATAAGGAGTCACTGAGTTTATTGAGTTATGGGGAAGAGGACTAACGTAGTTAGGTCTATACATTACTGGAAGTCATTGTGGCAAATACATGGAAGATGGATTAGAGGGAGGCCAATAAGGAGACTATTGCGATAATCTTGGTTAAATAGGAATGAGGACCTGAAGTAGCAATGTGCCCGTGTAAGTAGAGAGAAGGGAACTTTCATGGACAGGATATTTATAGGGGAAAGTCTATCCTGCCAAATATGTTAGACAAAATGAGCGTAGATCTATTTCTCAATGACTATACCAATGTCAGGGTTGCATATCCTCTGAATGAATATTGAAGTACCAAAGAAAGAGGGACCCATGCCAGCTTGGTTATGAATAGGTTTTATTGGGGTTAATGAGGCTAATTAGAGGAGTTTACTCACAAGAAGCCAGTTGTCTTGGTTGGCAAAAAGACAAAGTAAAATGGTGGATCCCCACATTAACCCTAGGTCAGACGAGATATTATTAGATACAGAACAAAGAAGGCATCATGCCAGGAATGAACCATGATTATATACAAGTTTTTTCATAGGATAGTTGGAGCTTCTTTTGCTGTTTACATTTACTTAAGGTAGTTTATGTTCTCAGTGGAGCCATAGGGGATGTTCTCATTATTAGGACTAATATTTATTATGGCTTCTCTGATTCAACGTCTTTTTTCCCCATCCACAACCTGAGGTGGGTCCAGGTCCCTCCTCCTTCCTTCCCATATTAAGGATTGGCTTTCCATAAAAACAAATGAAGTTTCCCCTCTTCCCTACCCAGTTGAACTTTGCTTCTTTTGAGTGGATTTCCCCCATCCCTACCTAGGGGCATGTCAACATGGTGTAGACTTTAGTGATTGACCTTCTCAGATAAGGAGATAAAATTAAATACCTGTCTTGGGCTTTGAGCTTCCCAGTCATCTAAAGATCCAATTCTGATCAATCAGGGCAGATTTGGAACATTTCTGAGAAGCCACAAGAGACACCATGTCCTCTACCATATTTGGTCCTAATAATGAGGGGCATTTCCCTATAGACATAGCAGGACTCAGCCAGAGAAAACAACTCCCATTATACCTTTGTTGCATATTCTTGCCCAGTAAGGTCAAAGTATATTTCCCCTTGTTAACAATTCAGTGACAACTCAGTGGCTCATCTCATTCCAGCATTCACCTTCTTGAAACGGCGGGTATTCGAACCATCTCAGCATAAGAGATGTAGAATAGAAAGCCCAAGGTTTGCTAACAGATTGGTTATGTGGAGTCAGTGGTAATGAAATGTTTAGGATGATATCAATATAACCGAACCACAATAATTTTGAGTTGAATTGATGCACCAAAGGAAGAGGAAAGCTCATAGTCATAACAGAAGACTATATCCTGGGAAAGTCCTGGAGGATGGAGGAATTGGAGGATTCCAAATACTTCCTCCTTACCTCCTTGGCTTTTTCAGCTCAATAATCCCCCATATTAGAATGCAAGCTCCTTATTTTGATTGCTTGTATTTTTATACTTAGGGCTTTGCACAGTGCACTCACATAAGAAGTGTTTAATAAATGCTCATTCTTCTTTTCTCTTCATCCCCCATTTATCTAGATATCAATCCCATTCTCCACCTTTCAGGGTCTTTATTTGTATCTTCCTTCAATTAGATGCCATAAAGACTTTCCTGAATTCCTTTCCTACACAGCTGTCTGCTACTATTGCTACTCTCTGTGCCCTCAAATTACCTAGTATTTTCTTATCTGGGTATCCAATGTATTCCCCAAGCACTGCAAAGACTGTTACATTTTTGTCTTCATGTCTCCAGCACCTAACACACAGTGCCTTGGATTTTGATTCATTTAAGTATATTATTCTTTTTTAATTGTGCGTGAGAGGGGTAGGGGTGATATCTAGACCTTCAATTTCACTGGAAAACCCATTAACGAATCTTCTACCAGTGCAAATCTGTGTTCTTCAATTTATAGCCTTTGACTCAAGAGATGATTGGGCATAAAGTGGTTATGTAATTTTTTGTTTTTAATTTAATCCTTCTTCCCTCTGCCTTAAGTTAAGTAAATTGCACAGGTTTAGTCAGTATGTATTAGAGTCAGGATAGAAACCTAGGTCCTCCTGAATCCTAACTATGCATCATGAGGGACTTCTGGTTACCTTTATTTATTTTTTATTAAAATTTTTATTTTTTCAGATTACACATTGATATAATTTTCAATAATCATTTTCTGATGTTGCAATTCATATACATTCTCTCTTTTCCATCTCTCCCCAATGGTGATTATCTTTATTCTCTTACTATTAATAATGATAATGAAAGATAATGGGCCTCAGGCTCCTTCCATGGAACTAACTTAACTATAAATCTGCCACAAAAGCTGGCCATGGTTTCTACTAAGTAATCTTACATTTCCTTTCTGGAACATAGAGATCTATTTTAAAGCAATCAAATCTTTAATAATAATGCTTTATTATTACTCTTATGTTATTCAGTGTAATCATTATTAACAAGTTTTTATCTGATAAGATGAGAATTTCTTAACTAGAGGTCCATGAATTGATTTCAGGGTTTCTCCGAAATTGAATGGGAAAAAATACCTTTATATTTTCACTGTATTCTTTTAAATTCTATTCTTTTTTCTTATTTTAAAACATTATGTGGAGAAGACATTCACAAATGTCACCAGACTTCTGAAACTTCCATGACACAAGAGTTAGAACCCTTGCACTAGATCTCAAAAATCTCCTTTTCATTTCTAAAATTCTATAAATTTCTAATAGAACCATTTAGAGTAACATTCAAAAGAAATATATAACCAAAGTCAAAATAAGGATTTGCTCCATTTGGAATGTTTTTTCCCTTCTAGAATTTTTAAAATGTTTTTTTAAAATAAGTTATAAATACTATCTGTAATAAGTTTATAAAAGATCATGGACAATGAACATAGAAATATATATTACATTGTAACACATGTACAATCCATACCTGCCATCTTGGGGAAGGGACAGGGAGAGAACATAGATGGGAAATGTTAGAATGTTAGAACATGATTATTGAAAATACTTGAAAATTGAAAATTGAAAAACTTGAAAAATATTGAAAATTACACCACTGTGTAATCTAGAAAAAAATGAATCATATTAAAAAAATCTAAATCAAATGGACAAAGTTTCAACATGTCCTTCAGTTTGGCCTTCAATTTCAGGTAATCATTTCTCTGCTAGGGCCATATCTTTTCCTTTCTTGCTCTGAAAGAATATGCTCAAAGCACTAACATAAGCAATACTCTTCCTTAATGGGAACCATGACTATTTCTATGTGAATATCCATGCCTGCCTTCTCTGGAATGAGCTTGTAGTCCTATATATAGCCAAAAAGTCCCCCTCTTCTTTCAGTCCTAGTCTTTAGATTAATTTCCATGAGTAAAATGTGGTTTTTGCCTAGCCCTTCTTGTTGTCATTGTAACTGTCTGTCTATTCAAGTGATCTTTTAGCAGGACCTGATATTGTCTTTAGCTATAGGAGGCATCCTCTTCCAAAGATATCTGTCTGGATAGATATTTGCCATCCTTCTTTGCTTCTTATTCTTCCTATCAAAGCAAGGATTTACATGCAATAAGCCTAAGAACAATAATGGAAAGGATTAAAACATCTAAATGAGTTTACACAATATAACATACTGAGGAAAAAAGAAAACATTCTTTGGAGGGAAAGACTGCACACTATTGACAATTTTTCTACTTAATTGAATTTCCTGTTCATTTATATTTGAGAAATATTGCTCATCAACTATAAGTAAGTTGATCAATTTGTTGTTATTTAAAGGTCAAGTACCCAAGAAGAGCAGCCTTCAAGTCCTGCCTTTGACATACTATGACCCTCAGCATTCACATTTTATCTTTCTACTCATAAACTAAAGTGAAGCACTATCCTGTATCAGAAAAGGAAGTTTCCTTATTTGGCACCAGTTTGGTTCCTATCTCAAATTCAGGCAATCTGTTGACATTATAGAAGGTAAATATGTGTTTAATAATATCTGAAAGGCATTATCCCCTGTCCTCATCCTCTTCCATTTCTCCCAATAGGAATTATTTGAATAGTTCAGAGTACAAATAAATAGTCAATAGTTCCACTGGTCAATAGTTCCACTAAGTACTCCCTATTTTAAATATATACTTTAAGAAATGTAGAATAGTAGGTCTTGCTTACTGCCTCATGATAATGTGATAATAAGGGGCAGAGAAGGTGAGGGAGGAACTAAGCTGTTATCTAGGATCTTCTGCAAAATTCAGAGTTAAAACATGTGAAGTATCTCTTTTGTCATGCAAATTTGCAGACTCACCTTTCTGCCTTCATTATACATGGATGCATTAAGAGATTTTCCTATTTTGATCCTAAGTGGGAAAAAAACAAGTGAATGAAAACAAACTTGGTTCCTATGAGTCCAGTTTGAAGTTCTTAGAAATCATATAATCCTGACTTTCATTTACAAATGATGAAAATGGAAGTCAGAGAAATTGAAGTGATTTGCTCAAGGTCACACTGAGGAATATAATTCAGCTTTTCTTGTTCCATGCTCTATATTCCTTCTATTATCCTATGTGCTTTACCAACCAAACTTGTAATCAGACCATCTTGTAATTATACCATCAATTGCAGCATCAATAAAGTTCTCATGAAGGTGCAAAGTTAAAGATGCCTTTGATAACAGGCAAAATGAAGCTGGAGGAGAAAATAAAGTCTTTCTTTCAAATTTTACAAGTTGCAAGAGGAGAATGCTTTAGAAACACCCAATAAATGACAGGGATTTTAAAATTAAAATTTGATTAGAAATGTGAAATGAGATAATTGAGTCTGAAAAGCAATCAGGCAATTAGAGAATACTTGTTAGAATTAAAATGCCCTAAGTTCCTTACCCTTTTTGGCTCTTGATAGCTTGTAATTAACAGACATAAAAGTTTCTCAAAGTGACTTCTGAAGTTTTTTCCTCTTTTTTTATTATTATTTAATATCTTTGCCTGAAAATTTCAGACTGACAGATTTTAAGTACAAATGTTTTGATATTGCGGCCATTTCAGGCTCTTCTTAGGTCAGAATTTCTTTTTTTTTCCTCTCTTGTACATGGGCAACAGATTCCCTCACCACAGTATTGTCATTATTATTGCTGTTAAAACTGGGGCATTGTAAAGCTTAGACAAGTAAATAGACGTTAAATATTTTGCAAACCATAAAGTTTCATAACTGCCAAATATCATCATCATCATCATCATCATCATCATCATCATCATCATCATCATTATTATCAATCAGCCTGTGGTTACCAGGCCATCAGTTTGTTGTTGGTTTCACTCCTTGAAACTTTTTCTTGATTCCTGAAAAGATTAAATACTATTTAAACATATTGGGTGGGGGGCTGTTGGAAACTTTATTAAGGACTCTGAAAAAAAGTATACATACTTTTTTTTTCTCTTTTCCCACTGCAGAATTTTTATTTGATGCATTATTTTTTAACATTATTTTATTTGGTCATTTCCAAACATTATTCATTGGAAACAAAAATCATTTTCTTTTTCTCCCCCCACCCAACACCTCTCCCATAACCGGCGCATAATTCCACTGGGTATTACATGTGTTCTTGACTCGAACCCATTTCCGTGTTGTTGGTATTTGCTCCAGAGTGTTCATTTAGAGTCTCTCCTCAGTCATAACCCCTCTACCCCTGTAGTCAAGCAGTTGCTTTTCTTCGGTGTTTTTACTCTCACAGTTTATCCTCTGCTTGTGGATGGTGTTTTTTAGATCCCTGCAGATTGTTCCGGGAAATTGCATTGTCCCTAATGGAGAAGTCCATTACCTTCGATTGTACCACAGTGTATCAGTCTCTGTGTACAATGTTTTCCTGGTTCTGCTCCTTTTGCTCTGCATCACTTCCTGGAGGTTGTTCCAGACTCCATGGAATTCGTCCACTTTATTATTCCTTTGAGCACAATAGTATTCCATCACCAACATATACCACAATTTGTTCAGCCATTCCCCAATTGAGGGGCATCCCCTCGTTTTCCAATTTTTGGCCACCACAAAGAGTGCAGCTATGAATATTCTTGTACAAGTCTTTTTCCTTATTATCTCTTTGGGGTACAAACCCAGCAGTGCTATGGCTGGATCAAAGGGCAGACAGTCTTTTAGCACCCTGTAGGCATAGTTCCAAATTGCCCTCCAGAATGGTTGGATCAATTCACAACTCCACCAGCAATGAATTAGTGTCCCTACCTTGCCGCATCCCCTCCAGCATTCATTACTTTCCATAGCTGTCATGTTAGCCAATCTGCTAGGTGTGAGGTGATACCTCAGAGTTGCTTTGATTTGCATCTCTCTGATTATAAGAGATGTAGAACACTTTTTCATGTGCTTATTAATAGTTTTGATTTCTTTGGCTGAGAACTGCCTGTTCATGTCCCTTGCCCATTTATCAACTGCAGAATGGCTTGATTTTTTGTACAATTGATTTAGTTCTTTGTAAATTTGAGTAATTAAACCTATGTCAGAGGTTTTTATGAAGATTGCTTCCCAATTTGTTGCTTTTCTTCTGATTTTAGTTACATTGGTTTTGCTTGTACAAAAACTTTTTAATTTGATGTATTCCAAATTATTTATTTTGCATTTTGCGACTCTTTCTAAGTCTTGTTTGGTTTTAAAATCTTTCCCTTCCCAAAGTTCTGACATGTATACTATTCTGTGTTCGCCTAATTTTCTTATAGTTTCCTTCTTTATGTTCAAGTCAATCACCCATTTTGAATTTATCTTGGTGTAGGGTGTGAGGTGTTGATCTAAACCTAATCTTTCCCACACTGTCCTCCAATTTTCCCAGAAGTTTTTATGAAATAGTGTATTTTTGTCCCAAAAGCTGGGCTCTCTGGGTTTGTCATATACTGTCCTGCTGAGGTCACTTACCCCAAGTCTATTCCACTGATCCTCCTTTCTGTCTCTTAGCCAGTACCAAATTGTTTTGATGACCGCTGCTTTATAATATAGCCTGAGATCTGGGACTGCAAGGCCCCCTTCCTTTGTATTTTTTTTTCATTGTTTCCCTAGATATCCTTGATCCTTTGTTCTTCCAAATGAACTTTTTAATGGTTTTTTCTAAATCAGTAAAAAAAAATTTGGAAGTTCCATGGGTATGGCACTAAATAGATAAATGAATTTGGGTAAGATGGTCATTTTTATTATATTGGCTCGTCCTACCCATGAGCAGTTAATGTTCTTCCAGTTGTTCAAGTCTAGTTTTAATTGTGTGGAGAGTGTTTTGTAGTTGTGTTCATATAGTTCCTGTGTTTGTTTCAGGAGATAGATTCCTAAGTATTTTATTTTGTCTAAGGTAATTTTGAATGGGATTTCTCTTTCTAGTTCTTGCTGCTGAGCTGTGTTGGAATTATATAGAAATGCTGATGACTTATGTGGGTTTATTTTGTATCCTGCAACTTTGCTAAAGTTGTTGATTATTTCTATTAGCTTTTTGGTTGAATCTCTAGGATTCTTTAAGTAGACCATCATGTCATCGACAAAGAGTGATAACTTGGTCTCCTCCTTGCCTATTTTAATGCCTTCAATTTCGTTTTCTTCTCTAATTGCTACTGCTAGTGTTTCTAATACAATGTCAAATAATAGAGGTGCTAATGGGCATCCTTGTTTCACTCCTGATCTTAATGGGAATGCATCTAGTTTATCCCCATTGCAGATGATATTAGTTGGTGGTTTTAGATATATACTGTTTATTATTTTTAGGAATGATCCTTCTATTACTATGCTTTCTAGTGTTTTTAATAGGAATGGGTGTTGTATTTTATCAAAGGCTTTTTCTGCATCTATTGAAATACTCATGTAATTTTTGTTGGTTTGCTTGTTGATGTGGTCAGTTATGTGGATGGTTTTCCTAATATTGAACCAGCCCTGCATCCCTGGTATAAATCCTACTTGATCATGGTGAATGACTCTTCTGATCACTGCGGGAGACTTTTTGCTAGTATCCTTACATACTTTTAAAGTTCATTCTGCTTTATTAACTTTCTTAAGTTTATCTAACATTCTTAAGTCTATCTTCTTTTTTCTATGTAGCCTTCTTACATTAATTAGATTATAAATTCCTTGAGGGCAGCAACTATCTTTTTTGTATTCATATTCCCAACACTTAGTACAGAACTTGGTCACAATAAACATTTATTGACTATACTTATTGACTATTGACTAGATAATCAACAAAACACAAAATTACTGCCAGATTTGTAGTGATTTTCAGCATCTAAAGTTTCAATATAAAACCTAGCTTTCCTCATCATCCAGCAATCATTCATTAAGCACTTGTCAAATACCAGGTACTGTCAGCCTTTACAGGTACCAAAAGAGAAGGAAAACACCTGCTACCCTCAAGTACTTTGTGCTTTATCAAGAGATGCCAATTTGCATTTATCAATACATGCAGAATAAGTAAAATGTGATTGGTCACTAGCTGCTGGGTGCGACAGATTAGGAAAAATATCTTTAGAAAGATTTATGATTGAGCTATGTCTTGAATACCATTGGATTCTAAACAGTCAAAATGCCTATTTTCTAAGTATGTAGGAGAGTTAATGCAAAGGCATGGAAATGAGAAATAGAATAATAAAACACTACTTGAAGGACAGTAATAAGAGAAACAAGTTCCTTATCACTGAACTGTGGAGAGCATGGAGGGAAGTTCTATATATTAATAAAAAGTAGCATAAGGCCAAGAGAAGAGAGAGAGAGGAAGAGGGGGAGGGAGAGACAGACAGAGACCAAGTCAGCAAGAGGAAAGATTCTTTTGGTATCTAATATTCAGAAAGATTAAGAATTGGGCAAAGGTTTCTTTCCCCAAGACCAAAAGAAGCCTACTAAAGAGTATAATGGAAAACCAACTGTGGTTAGCAGATTTATATTGAAACATTGATAAATTGTCATAACAGTCATTATTTTCAGGTATTATTTCATCTTTCAGTCATTTTTGGCTTGCATAGGCATCTCCTTAATTTTATTATCTTTACATATGAATAACAGCTTATTAAAAAAGGGAAAAAAAACTATCTGAATCTTCTTTTGTTTTCTCTGTGAAGGAAAATATTTCCTTTTGGAAGTATAGAGATAATCAGTGCTGTGGAAAGAGAGCTAAATTTAGGTTCTGGAGAGCCCTGGTTTCAAATTCTGCCAACATCATGCTTGGTGGCTTAGTATATAGAGAACCCAGCCTGAAGTAAGAAGACTACAAACAAAAGGAAGATAGACTTTAAAAAGTGTTAGTAATGCAGAATAAACCTAAAATTATGTATGTAGTATGAATGTAATAATTTTTACCTAAAATTATGTATGTATTATGAATGTAATAATTTTTAAAATCCTTAACTTTTGTCTTAGAATCGATACAAAGTATTGGGTTCTAAGGCATAAGAGTGTTAATGGCTAGGCAATTGAGGTTAAGTGACTTGTCCAGGGTCACACAGCCTTCAGACTTCAGGCAGGTTGAAACAATGGTGTAAAATTTTAAAATATTACATTTTATGAGGATAAATGCTAAGCCCTACACTTGAGTTTTTAAAAAATGGAGAATTTTATAGGATGAAGGTGAAATTATAGATAACACACTGTTCAAACAAAATCAAGGAAGGATTTTAATAGATTGATATAAGTTCATTATGAATATATAATATGACATAAAGGGTATAATTGCACTGGATTCTTAGGTGGCATTCATAGAACTGAAGTATTCAAAAGGAGGAATAAAATAGTCCCATTGGAAACTGTCCTAGTCATATCTATTTGGGTCTACTTTTAGGCATTATATTTTTGGGAGGACTTTGAAATTTTAGAATATGTCTAAAAGAGTGTGACAGACTATTTGTAGGAAAGACCTATTCCTTTTGGACTCTACATTGAAAACTTTTCATGGCTCTTAAAATCTATTATAACAAAAATATATCTTGTTTTATACCTCATTTCTTATTTACAGTCATAATTTTATGACCAAATATGTTTATGCATACATCCAATATATATATATATATATATACATATGCTATATAAGTATCAATACCGATATACATCTAAATATGTCTATGTGTATATATATGCATTTACATATTTATGTATATAATACATGTAAATATATACACATATATAAATATCTTAGCCAAGACTTGTGCTATTATTAGTGTGTGATTAGTAGTTTGTCTGTAACTTACAAGTTTAGAGAGTTGCGTGGATCCCTGAGATAGTAAGTGACTTGTCCAAGATCACAGAGCCAATGAGTTTTAGAGGTAGGACTTGAGCATAGTTTTTTGTGACTCCAAGGTTGACTCTCTGTTAGTAAACAATGCTGATTTTTTAATTTTTTTCCCTTCCTTCCTTCCTTCCTTCCTTCCTTCCTTCCTTCCTTCCTTCCTTCCTTCCTTCCTTCCTTCCTTCCTTCCTTCCTTCCTTCCTTCCTTCCTTCCTTCCTTCCTTCCTTCCTTCCTTCCTTCCTTCCTTCCTTCCTTCCTTCCTTCCTTCCTTCCTTCCTGTCTTCTTGTCTCCCTACCTCCTTTCCTCCTTTCCTGTGTATTGATTTAGAATCTTGAACCCTAGAGACTACATTTCCTATAATTCCCTTTTCCTTTTCCTGTTTGTGCATCTCCTTATGTGGGGGTAGTTTTGAGTTTCTGTTTCAGCCCACATGGGGCTCTGGTTCCATGGTGGGAGAGGGAGGAGTGACTTTTTGGTTTTTGCTAGCCTTACTACCTTATACTTCAAGATAAATATTTAATAAATAATATTAAATATAATACTTGGAATACTGGATATTAATTTTATTCTTTACACCTTACTGCTTCCCTGCCTTCCTTTATTTTTTTTTCTTAGGGATGAGGGGAAGATAATAAATATTTATTTTAGTATCTAGTATGTGCCAGACACTGAGTTATATGGTTTACAAATATTATCCATTTGTTTCTCACAACAGCCCCGTGATATGAAGGTGGTCTTGGTATTATCCTCAGTTGAGGAAAATGAGGTAAAAAGTTTAAATGCCTTGTCCCGTGTCACATTGTATTTGATATAGGATTTGAACTCGGGTTCTTCTGTCCAGGTACTTTCTCTATCTACTGTACCACTACTGCCTGCAGGAAAAATGGCTCCAGTGCTATGAGTCACTTAGTTAAAAAAAAAATGAAATCCAACCCACTTAGATCACTCATCAGCTAAAACAAGGTTTACTAGTGAATAAAAAATATTCAACAGGATTATAGTACTTTAACTGGGCCTTCCTAACCTCTGTACAGAAACAGGAGAACATAGTGTGATGACTCAAGTGATTATGGCACATCCAAGTCTGAAAAGCACCCACTCCACAAAGTGGGATTCCCTTTATTAACTAAAACAGCATTGCCTCCCTCTTTAGGTCACCAGGGTTGCTTCAGCCTAGCTCCCTGGCCCATTGGAAGTTCCTTACCTTTTTGTGGAAGGAAGTGGGGTGGTGAGGGACCTATGCTATATTACATATTGACTAGGAGTCTAGAGACCGTGGAATCCTCACGAACATTATTTCCACACCACACAAAACTTCCACAGGAAAGAGAATCATGATTTAGTTGATTCTGACTTAAAAAAAAATGAACACCTTTTCCCCAAAGTCTGTTCATTTATATCCTTAAAAGAAGGAATCATGGAAATATGCTACTATTGCAATTTTGCCAAGCACTCTGGAGTGAAAGTGTCCTGTCAGCCAGCAGTCCACAATTTACTAAAAGTTTCAAGCTTGGTACATCCCTCGCCCTTATATCCTATCAGCGTATGTTAGGACCATCCTAATCTCCAGCTGAGGTTTGAAAATTGAGAATATCCCATCAGAGCATATTTATCTCGTGCCACTATGAAATTCTTGCTTTTGCCCAACTTTCTAATGTCCCCAAATTGCAAGTATGAACTAGAGTTCTTTGGACTTTTTTGTTGAGTTTCCTTTGCCATTCTCATTCTTTTCAATCCTAAATAGCAAGGTCTGGAAGGGCAAGATTCCAGGATTTCAAGAGGAAACACGTTCTTTCTCCGTTCCTCAAGAAGGCTTTTATGTACATCTGCATCTTTGGTTTTTATCCTTAGTCTATGGCACACTTCACGTCTTATGTGCTTTCCCTTTGGCTTTCACCACATGCAGCCATTTGACTCCTTTGCACTATGTAGGGAGAAAAGGCCTTCTGGATTCCCTTTGGTATAATATTAGCATTTTATTGCTTAAATATTCACATGGCTTCTAGCGGCAGCCAGAGTTCATTGCTGTTACACTTTCCAGATCACCAGTATAGTCAATGCTCAGTTCCAATGGGAAGAATTAAAATAGACATAGGGGATAACACACTTAAAGTGCTGGAGGTGGAAGAAGGGAATATTGGGAGCCTAACTTAAAACCTTTAAATCAAGATTTTAATGTCATTTGAGTAGAGAGAAATTAAGGAAACAGAGAGATTCCCTTAAGATCTCAGAGATTTACTCTCTCTGTGATTATTTCTAAGAATATTTCTCCTGAAATTTTGGATGAAAATCAATATAAAATGAGAAAGATATTATTAAGCCAGTCCCTGTCAAGGAAGGTTTCTTTCCTTATAGCTCATAAAGCCTTTTTAGATTTTCTGTTATTTATTCAAGTCACTCAAATAACTTTGCCACTAGCTGATATTAAGCTATTTCCTTTGGCCTTCTCAGACACAGGGCAAGGACACATATGGAGAATGAGAGTATAAATCACAGTAGCATAATAACTGCTAGTTATATCATTCCATTCAGTGAACACTTGTTTAACACATGTTATGTATATAGTAATACTATTATGACAAAAAGAAAAAGAAAGAGTATAATTGGCTCTCTTCTAAAGTACTAGATTTTTTTTTTAAATGGAAATGCCACAGAGACTAAAAAATAAATACAAGATCTATACAAACTACAAAGCTACCTGCAGGGAGAATGTACTAACTGAAGATATCAGGAAAAGACTTAAGGTAGGTGGTACACTGCAGTTAAACCCTAAAAGAGAGAAATGGGAGAGAAAGGTGATGAAGGAGTGAAAGGATGGGGAAATGGGGAGGGAGGTTAATTTATTATTTTTCTTGTTCTCCAAAGCAACTAAACCCATTACAACAAAGGAGTATGTTCAAGGATGAATTATAGATGAGGCAATGGGAGAAGGATAATGAAGAAAGAGAGAGAAAAATGTGAGCTGAACAAGAAGGAGCAGGAAAATAGGAAGATGACTGGTAAAAGGAGGTCAGAAATTGATTATAAAGAGGATTAATTGAGAAAATATTGAAAAAGGACCATGTCCTGGTGCATATTCTATTTATGGGTGCTGGAGAGGTGATGAATGGATTCATGATGAAGAATACGACTTAATTTTTAGACATAGTGAATGAAGGAATTTGCTTGGTTTGATTAAGTGTATTTTTTAAACAGAATTTTCTTTTTTCCTTTCTTTTTTTTCTTGATTCTTTAGATTTACTTGGAAGAGATGTAAAGAAGAAATAAATGCTTGTTAATTGAAAAGAAATTATTTCCAAAGTATTTATTTATCCATTAACTTTCAAATCTAATCCAACAAGCATTTGACTGGGGGAAAAAGACCTATTTGTACCAGACCAACAAATTAGATACCATAAAGTGTAGCTATTTATGAATAGCTAATTTTAAGTAACTAATTAATGAAAAATATCAGTTGAAGCCTTCAGAAATTCACAAGGAAAAATGAACAAGTTACACAACTCAGAACCCCAAATTTCTGTATATAAATTTTCAAAGTTTACAACAAAGCGAGATGTTACTGAAATTTGGAAGGTTGAAATCTCAGGACTGTCTCCTAAGACAGTACAGTCATATGAGAAAATCCAGGAACAAATTAGAGCTTGGTAAAGAATATTTGATCTATAGAATAATGAAGGGAATAACTGGTTGGAGAAGCAATTTGGTCATTAGAGTATACTATTGACCACCTGGAAAGAAATGAGTCATACATGATAAGTTTGGGAAGCAGATCATAAGCCTGGAAGGGGATTGAATAATAATTTAGAAAGCTTGAGATGATTATATTAGCATACCTTTGATATGAGAACTCCAAGTAGTCTTTTCTTAGGAAAACTAAGCTAATGGTTATCCTAGGGTATACTGACATCCCTACCTCATTCACTATATAAAACTGTGGAGGCATATTATAAGGGGACTTCAGTAATCTAAAAGGTACAGGTCATGCTGTAGCCTATCCCCAACAAGCCCATAATGTGATCCAGAAAAATATATAATAAATAAATCAGATGTTGGGGAAAATGTGTTGAATTTCCCACTCCATCATTGCTAAAACTTGGATTTTTTTCTAATATAACCATACTTACCCATATCCCCTAACATTTCCCTATTCTATTTCCTTCTTCTGCTCTGCAAATTCCCAACATCTTTCCTTATTTCCTGATGATTTCCTGTGTTTTCCTCAGGGAACTTATACATATATCACTGGTGGAAAAATTCCTCTCAGGCATAGCCAGCCCTTTTCTCAAGGTCACTTGGTGTCTGTGGCAGATTCTTCTTAGAACTTTAATGAGTTGGGGTAATTACCATGAGTAATATATTCCTTCCCTTTTTTATTTTGGACTCAAAGGAGCAGGAACGGATATGTTGTGTTGTATATCAAAGTCCTTGTTACATTATTGTTAGAAATATAACTCTTTTCCAAACTTCTTTAATTTTTGAGAGTAGTATCTTCTTTCTGATCTTATTCCATTTTCACAACTTCAGTGTCATTCTTAATTCCTCACTCTCCTTCATCTTCATATTCAATCAACTGTCTTATCTCATTATGTCTACCTCCATAGAATTTGTTGCCTCAGTTTTCTTCTCCTTAAAAAATTCTGCCCGAGTTAAATTCCTCTTGGTTTTTGTACTAATACACCAGCCACAGAAGTTCCTCTCATCAACTCTCTTTTGCTATTCAATTCATATAGTATTTTGAATATATACCTGACCATGTCATTTCTCTATTCTATCCACTTTAATGACTTCCAAATAACTCTATGTGAAATCAAGTGTGATATCAAGTTTATCACATTCTTTTAAATTTTATTCTTTTTCTTTTAACTATTTTAATAGACACACCTATTTGAACAATAGCAAATATGTACACATTTGTAGATGAGTCAAGATATACATACAGAAATTCCATGTTGATTTTTTACTTATTTTTATCCTTAAGAGTATGCACGATTTTTTTTTTAAACCCTTACCTTCTGTCTTGGAGTCAATACTGTGTATTGGCTCCAAGGCAGAAGAGTGGTAAGGGCTAGGCAATGGGGGTCAAGTGACTTGCCCAGGATTACACAGCTAGGAAGTGGCTGAGGCCGGATTCGAACCTAGGACCTCCCATCTCTTGGCCTGGTTCTCAATCCACTGAGCAACCCAGCTTCCCCCTAGTATGCACGATTTTAAAAGTTTGGAAAAAAACTGATTTAGATTATAATATTTGCTCAATGGAAGTCTCACCATGAAAAGTAAAAGAGATTCCTGACTTGACATTGATAAATTCACCTTTCAAAAATTGAAGGATTAAACAGGAGAAAATTTGAAATTGGCCTTATTATCACTAACAATTTGGGGTTGTTAGGTTGTTCCTGCTATAACTGATGAGAACCTTGAGGGAAAGTGACCAACCCCCATCCTAGATTTCAAAAAAGGAATGCAAAGATGATTGTCTGATATGTACCCTAGATTTCTAAAGAAGAGATTTCAAAGGCTTAAGAGGAAGGAAAGATTCCTTCCCATAGACTGAAATTCTACAGAAGTCATCCAAAAGGGTAGGATATTTTCAGTATGGAATTTTGAGGACATAAAGAAAAAACAATTTGATTAAGGAGGTAAAACTTGAGTTATCCTACGGGGTCCATGTAAATCCAAGGAGAACAAATAAATCTACTTATATTGATATCTATATATACAAATGTGTATATATGTAGATTATATATTGCTACCTACTTACATAAAGAGAAAGAGTAGAGAGTTGGAACAGGCAGACAGACAGAGAGAGAAAGTATTAAAAAGACAGATAATAGGATGAATACAAGATCATTGTACTTGCCATTGTCCTGAGGGAGAAAAGAAGTGCTAAAATTAAGAATGAGATCACATTGGTTAGAATAACCACACAAAATTGAAAGAAAGGCAAAAATGGGGAAAATAACTAATAATTATGCTGTGAAATTTTACAGAGCATTTCCTATTTATTAATAATATGACAATTCTTTATTACTCACTTAAAAAAAGGAAATGTTTCTAAATGAATGAAGAAATATACTGTGCCAATTATTTTCTCTTTTAATAGTATTATTGATTATATACCTTAACTTATTCTTAATGGTATCTGGTAGTATTTCATTATTGCAAAAGGATCTTTTAATAGCTAACACATGTTTTTATACAAATAATTATGGGGCTAGTCAGATGACTGAGTGGTCTTGTTAAACCTAGCTCTTCTTCACCATATCAAACTGGGAAAAAATGTTAAATAAAATAAAGGAACAAAAAAAAGAGGGGAAAGAGAACAATTAACCACAGAGAAAGTCTCTTAGAAAAAAAAGGAAAGATGAAGATATAAAGGGAGATTTTTAAAAGTGGATAAATATTCAAAAGGAAGTTACAGGAAAGTGAATAAATATTATAAAGAAAAGACAAACAATGTGAAAAACTCCAGAAGCAATGGATAATAAATGCAAAAACAAGTCTCCTGGAAATGATAGTAAAATAACTGTAATAACTCTTGGAGTGGACTAGAAGCATAATAAAATAATTTTAAAAGAAATTAAGATAGAAATTAGGAGAGAAATAAAACTTTCAAAGAAGCAATCTTAAAGAAGCACAAGAGGATAGCTGATGTAGAATAAATGAGGAAATATTCTAAGGCAGTAGCCTTCCTGCAAATGAAATCAGATTCAGATTTCCAAAATGCAAAGAAAAAATATAAAAAATGGAAATGGAGTTGTACTAAATTACATTCTATGATATCTTCTACCTTAAATCTATGAATTCACACAAATCAAAAGACAAGAAATATTAGAAAAATCTCCTAAAATCTCTACACATTAAAGCAAATGATCTAGAAAACAGAATGCAATGTTATAATCTACAATTTGTTAGGTACCTACAAAATTATTAAAGAGCAAAAATCTTCAATATTATACTTTAGGAAATAATATATAAAATTTACCCCAAAGCATGGAAATCAATCTAAAGGCAAAGAAAAAATTTACATAAATCCCTAAGTTAAATTCACCCCAAAATATTAATATTGTGATTAGTAACTTAATCTAAATATCTACTACAAAAAAAAGAAACAAGGAGGAGACCTTTGAATATTTAAAGAAAACTATCTGAATTATATAAGACTATTTGTTGACTATTATGAATGAAAGAAAAACCTGGAACTACATTTCCAAAGTAAGGAAACCTATTTGCACTCAAAAATAAAATCTTAATATTGCCTCTGACATCATTAAATTATTCATATGCTTTGACCCAGTTATACTACTTCAAGGCTTATAAATTATAAGAAGAAAAGAACTTATATATAAAAATATTTATATAAACTCTTATTTTTATATCAAGAACCTCTGGAAACTGAGATACCCATTATTTGTTAAATAACAAAAATATTAAATATAAATGTAATAGAGTATTATTTCAATTTTAAAATTATGGAAGTAGTAGTTTCAGAGAAACCTGGTAAACATAAGTATTGATAGGCTGATAATACGCTCCCTTAGGGATGAAGATAGGGGAAGAGGAAGGAGAGACCAGGGATTACAGCAGGGGTCACCAAACTATGGCCTGTGGGCCACATGCGGCCCTCTGAGGCCATTTATCCAACCTCCACCGAACTTCCAGAAGGGGCACCTCTTTCATTGGTGGACAGTGAGAGGAGCACAGAACCTGGAGTACTTTATGTGGGGCCACCATAAAGTGTGGCATCACTCACATACAGTACTATGTCCAGTAACAAAATCCTTTGCATGGCACCTTGTTCTGAGAGTAACTGAAGGAGAACAAGGCGCCTCACAAAGGATTATGTGGCTGCACAGTGGAAGATGTCAGCATGGTGAGTGGTGATCTGGGGGAGGGGATTCCACATTGTGTATACTGCTGCCTGGTATAGTAGTGGCAGTGCTGGGCCTGTGCAAGGTGTGACAGGCCCATCCCAGCCAGCACTGCAGCCTCCGTTATCCCAGACAGGGGTATACAGTGTCACAGGTCCAGCACTGCCTCCAGTACTATAGAGCAGGCATCGGATAGTGATGATCTAGCCTGTGACATCAGGGTGGGCCTCTACTGTGAGAAGCCCACCACTGGCAATGGGTGTTTTATAAGACACCCCCTGTTTTGGGGGATCAAATTAATATGACAGTGTCTTATTTTCGGGGAAACAGGGTAGTATAATGGCCCTCATACTCTCTTAGATGCACAGCATCTAATAGCGGCCATTATGTTGTCCGTTTGTTGATTTAAATTTACTTGTTCTTTATTTTAAATATTGTATTTGTTCTTTTTTTTTTTACTTTAAAATAAGATATGTGCAGTGTGCATAGGGATTTGTTCATAGTTTTTTTTTTTTTAATAGTTCTGCCCTCCAGTGGTCTGAGGGACAGTGACCTGGCCTCTGTGTAAAAAGTTTGGAGACCCCTGGATTACAGAATGTCAGAAAATGATCATTTAATATTATATCTACATATAATGGGGAAAAATCTAATAATTAAAAATCATTGTTTATTTGCCTTAAGTTGGAGATACTACAAAAATATCCCCTGGAATTCTCAACTTGTCTAATAATACTGATTCTAAGATGGAAGGTAAGAAATTTTTTTTTTAAACCCTTATCTTCCGTCTTGGAGTCAATACTGTGTATTGGCTCCAAGGCAGAAGAGTGGTAAGGGCTAGGCAATGGGGGTCAAGTGACTTGCCCAGGGTCACACAGCTTTGAACCTAGGACCTCCCATCTCTAGGCCTGGCTCTCAATCCACTAAGCTAACCAGCTGCCCCTTTATTTATTTATTTTTCAAGAATGTTATGGTATAAACAAGGGTCATTGAAACAAATATTGGGGGAAAAAGAGCAAAGATAGAAAGGATCTAAAGTCTTATCTATGTGGACTCCATAAAAATGGAATATCTTTCTCCTTTAATAGTTTTAACTTCCCTTTTAAACATTTTTACTTTGTTGAATAAATTAAGAGAAAATATGGTATATGCTGAACTCAGAAAAATGACTTGCCTTTTCAGTACCTCTGCCAATCTTCTAAAATTGGAATTTATAGAGAATCAAATTAAAGATCTGCACCTAAACAAAAAAATAGAGCACAGTACAGAAGTATTTTACATTCCTAAGTCAATTGTCTTGTTGCCTATTTTTGCTGTATTAAGAGAAAATAAAACACTTTTTTAAAACTGTTAAATGGCATACAGGACTCATTTCATCCTAAAATTGTATAACAATATAATGGTTTTAGATTTGCCCCTAGTTTCAAACAATAACTATTATGTACCTTAAATAAATAATTCAATAATTATATTTCAACAAGGAGTTGAAGAGGTTAATAACTAAAAAAAGAGTCACAGTTAAAATAATACAAATGAGGATCTTTTTGAATATGTGTACAGATATTCTTTATTCAATCCTTTTTAGTATTACAATGATTTGATTACATCTTTTGACCAGTTATCAATTGGGCAATGGCTCATATTCTCCTATATGTGACAAAGTTCTTTCTGTATTTTAGATATGGAATTTCTATAAAAAAAAAAAAACATGAATTTTCCCCTACCTCCACCCAACTTACTAATTTTTTTTCTAATTTCTAATCTTGACTTTACTAGTTTTATTTGTACAAAACCTTTTTAATTCAATGTTTTCAAAATTATCCATTTTACAACTTACAATGCTTTTTATCTCTTTAGTCATAAATTTTTCTTTCATTCATCAATATGAGGTATGATAAATTCTCTGTTCTTTTAATCTGCCTAAGGTACATTTTGTGAAGGTATTCATTTTTATCTTATCTTGGTAAATGCTGTAAGATACTGATATGAATTTAGTGTCTGCCAAACTGCTTTCTAGTTTTCCCAACAATGGGTGATAACTAGAGGGTATAGAGGCATAAACAAGAGTTTTTTGAAGATGAGGAAGCCTTGGATATATTTGTATATACAGCTTACCTGAAAAGCTACTTTATTCATTCATTGATCTGATATGCATTTATTAAGAACTTGTTACCTGCAAGACTCTACTTTATGTGCTAGGGCTATAAAGAAAAAATTAAAAAGTCTTTGCACATCTTAATGGTTAAATTAATGCATTTTGACTCTCAAGGTGTTATTTAATGTTATTTTTCATCTTTACATTTATTACAAAGCAGATTTGTCATAACATTTGCAATAATAGAATAATCACAAAATGAACCTTCAGATAATAAATCCCAGATTTTCTTTTAATGATGACATGAAGAACATAAAGATAGAAGTGTGGGAGAAAAGAAACCAAAGTATTTTGGTATTTTTTTTTACCCAGTCATATAAAATGCTTGAATTTAATGATTACTAATGCTCAACAGTACAGATTCACATTTTTTATACAATGTGGTGGAATGGAAAGACTATTGGCTTTGGAGTCAAGTAGCTCTGGGGTCAAATACTCTGACACATTTTAATTTTTTGATCATGGGCATATCAGTGAACCTCTCAATGACCCACTAATTCTCTAAGAATACAGACTGATCATTAGTATTCCTTCTGCATAGCTGGTAGAAGGTATGTTTTTTATATAAGGAATATGATATAATGATGAACCACAAATCTAGACCAAAAAACTCTGAAAAATTACATTTCGCCTCTCGTCTGATGAACTATCAGCTTTATTTATCCATTGAGATGTCAGAATATCCAGGGAAGCAAAAGATTCATTTCCATCCTTTGATGATGATTATGGCTCATAATCAGCATTTCTCCCCCAATTGAAAGTAGATTTATTTTTATTTTGTGTTTCTCTATAGAAATTGTTTTCTACCTTTATAGTTTTTCTTACCCTCCAAAGTAACATTCACACAGAGGTATACACCTTCATTGAAGAAACACTCACTGACTTCTTGAAGCAGTCTGTTTCACTTCTGTCTTTACATCAAGCTTCTTTACAACTTCTATCTACTGAAAGACAGATTATAGCAGGAAAGGACTTGTAGCAGAAGACCATGGATACCTGAAATCAAATCCTACCTCTAACACTTTCAAGCTGATCATGGCTAAATCTCTTAATATATTTGTATCATAGGTTTTTTTTTTTTAATCCCTCAAATAGGGGGTTGGATTCTATGATCTCTTATTATTCTTTCTCTTCTAAATATATGTTCCCATGATCTTAGTTCTATTGTCTGGGGCAAAACAGAACACGATTGACCCTATTTATCAAATTCCACTTTTTGTAGAGAAGAATTTTGTTCCCTACTGTAGAGTTATAGAATCATTGATTTTAAAAAAGGAAGGGATCTTACAGCCCACCTAATACACTTTTTCTTTTCATTTTGTACATGAGTTAACTGAGACTGGGAGACTGAACAGCTTGCCCAAGATCAAATAGGTAGAAAGTAACTGAGCTGGTAAAGGCAGGTAGGTGGCACAGCAATGGATAGAGCCCTGGGCTTAGGTTCAAATTTGACCTTGAAATTTTTTCTAGCTGGATGACTCTGAGTAAATAACTTAACCCCATTTGTCTCAATTCTTCATATATAAAATGTATTGGAGAAGGAAATGGCAAAACACTCCAGGAGTTTTGCCAAGAAAACCCCAAAATGGGGTAAAAAACAAACAAACACAACTAGAATGACACAATAACAATAGAAAACTGAGTTGATGTTTAAACACTATGTTGACTCAATTCAGTGCTCTATCCACTCAACCACAACTCCTTTTTTTTTTTTGTTATCCTCACAATGTGTCATACATATATACCTTCAATGCCTCTTTCTTGATGGAATAGAACCTAATTGAAATTATACTTCATCTCTCTGAGGTAACTTGATAAAATAGGAGTCAATGTTTTTGATATGAGCAGGTCACCATGCCACATCTATATCAGGCTCTTCTAATTTGAATTATGACTTCCAATGGCTTCTCGATCATAACTTGGGGTTTACTGATTTTCTGAATCCTACATTTTCTCATAAACCTCTCTGTCTGAAAAAGGGTTGTCTGAGAGTCTTCTTATATTTTTCTTATTCCTTGTTCAGCTTTTGTTAAGTCCTCAACACTCTTTCATAATATGTCATCGGATAAAGGAGCTGCCACTTCATTAATGCCAATCTGTCTGATGCTGCTTACAGTTGCCATGGGGAACAGGGAGTGTGGTGGTAGTTGTGGTATCTCTCCAGCTTAAAGAGCTTCCCAAAATGCTGAGGGTGGATCAAGTTTACATGACTGGGCATAATATACCCCTGTATCCATGCCTATGGCCACAGAACAGATGAATGTGCCAGCTGAGAGAATTCTTTCTCCCTGCTCCCTCTAATACTGAACTATTACAGCTTCCGTTAAATGAGAATAATAGACAGCATCCATGGTTCTTAACCCTTGTTGTGTGTGCCTGAGACTCCTTTTGATAGGCTGGTGAAACTCATATCAGGATAATATTTTAATGTATAGCTTAAAATACAGAGAGTTACAAAGTAAACCAATTATATCGAAATAGTTATCAAAATACTTTTAAAAAAGTTTATACACTTCAGGTTAGCAATCCCTGGACTAGATGATTTTATGGCTTTTTCTAACTTCAAAGGTCCTTGGAAGTTTGCCTCACAATAGAAAAAAATAGCCTTACATGTTGTTCTGATACTTATTTGGACCTGACTTCCTCTTCCAATAGGGCTATTGTGTGTACGGGTTCCTGTCCTTTATCTCTACGGCCTGTCTTTCTTCTAGTTACTGATTTTGTCCTGTCAGCCAGATGATTCAATACCCTCTCTACATGAGAGCTTTACATCTTTGGATTCTTAGCTTCAGCTCTTCATGTGGGAGGGAATTTTCTAAATGTCCTTCTATCTCTGTCCAAAGCAGCATTTAATAATGTATTGAATTAATGTAATTTCATTCTATAAAATATGAAAGAATGAAAGAAGATCAAATCTATTATGATCATAAGCCTAGAACTGGAAGAGACTTTAGAAATTATTGTATTTATTTGGCCCCTTTTTAATTTCAGGGAGTTCAATTTTTAGTTAAGGCTTACTAAAATTTGCTCTAAACTATTAAGTGTCCTTGAAATCCTTTTCCTCCAAGCTATTGCTTCTTTAATATCTCATTTTGAATCTTCCAGGTACTCTGGTAGTTCTTACAACCAGAAAATTCTTTTTTTCTGTTTCTCTATTTGGACTTGTTGTTGAGTCACCATTTTCTTCTGGTTTATCTTTTGAGTTTCTCTCAGTGTAATGCATTTCTTTATTAGTATTCATCTTTTACTTACATCACTATCCCTATTTTTTGGATTATGTCAGGAGAGTGTTCATTTATGCATTCTTGGATGATGTGAGCAGCTAAATGCATTGGCCAAGAGTCTGCAGGAATTACTGGGTTTCATTTCAGTCTCTTTATGACTTGACTTAGTATGGGGCCTTGGATCCCTCACTGTCCTTTTTATTGCATAATGTCTAATTGAGATTTGGCACTCTCTCCTGCTGTGAGCCTGAAAGGTCCCACCCAGATGTTTTTCCTCATGGGATATCTTAGGTATTTTGCTTCCTCATTGATCTGAAAAAAAAGTATTTTAAGTGTACTGAAAACTCAACAGAAGTAAATAATGGGATATAAAAATTAAGAAAAATAGTGCAATGTCAAACGGCATGGAGAGGTACAGTATTCAGAATGTCATATTCTGTCCTGTTCAGATCACAGCTAAAATGTTATGTTCACTTTTGGATATCATGTTTTTGGAAGAATATAATAAATCCAGAGTTTTTAGAATCAGGATTGTAAATATCCTGAAGATCATCCCAATATATATATATAGCCACTGTTTGAAGGGTGTAAATCTAGGTTAGCCTAGAAAGAAGACTTGGGGTGGAAGAAAGTTATGATAGAAATCTTCAAGGGAAAAAGGAATTACACTTTTTTTGTTTGCCTCCAGAGGGCAATGAGTGAAAGTTGCAAAGTAGCAAATTTAAGTGAAATGTAAGGCAAATTCCTCAAGAATTAATTAGCGCTATCCTAAAAAGGAATTGTATGCCTTAGGTAGCTATAGTTTTTAAGCCAAGGCTGAATGATCATTCTCAGAAGGTATGTTGTAGTGGTGATACTTTTTCAGTATGGACCTACCTCATGACCTTTATATTCCCTTCAAACTTAAGATTTTGTAACTTATTCAGTACTATAGAACCCTATCTGCCATGGATCTGATGGTTCACAGTCATTTTCTCTAAACGTTTGTTTACCCAGTCAGTTAGGGGAAACAGTACTCAGTATCCTGAACATTTTCCTAAAAAGGATAAAAGTTTTAAACAGAATATCAGAAATCCCTGCCCCCCACACACACATATCCTATAGGCAATAAACCAAGTGGTCTCTTCCTTTTATAAATCCTCTAATGACAGGAATAGAATGACTTTTTTAAAAAAGAAAGTTTTGTAAATTCTTTAAAAGCCTACAATTTATTTAGATTAATCAGAAATTAAATGTGTGATGATGTTTTGTTTAGGACTAGTTTTGGGGGTTTTATCTTAAAGTTTTATTTTTTGGAATATGATATGTTACCAAAGTATCATTCTAATGTGAGTATACTCTGAACTAGTTTAAAAACGAAATGTTTAAGTAAAGTTCATAAATGAACCAGGGAAAAGGCTCTTATTTCTTTTTTTTTCGATATATTTGAAATATGATATGAAATCCTATTGCTTACTTTGTAGGTTGTAAATGTATGATAACAAGTTTTATTTTTCAAGGATGTTTATAGCTCTTTGAAATTACAGTCCTAAATCAAATTATTATAACAAATTTAGCCATGTAATTAAATCAGAAGGTAAACAATCTTGATCTGTTCCTCCCCACAATCTGAGTATTACATATAGCTGTCAGTTTACATGAGTGCCTTCACCCATTATATCTTGAAAGGAATGAAAAGGCAATTTGGTAGCTATTGTTACTGAGGAGACCTTTGAGTAGCCTTTAGAGACTCAACTAGAGAAGCCCACATCGATTAATTACAGAGTAAATCACTTGTAATTGCATGGTATTCATAAAGGTAACTCTTTGTAGGAAATCTTATCCATTTTTATGCCATTGATAAAATGGTACAGTAGCAAAGGCAAGAATAGAAATAGAAATAAACACAATTTTTTACTTCCTTTTTGGATAGTGATTCTCTACCCTTTCAATCTCAGTTGACTTTCTTTTGAGCTGGTAATCATGTCCAATTCATTTATAGAAAATTATAGTATTCTGTAACACTGGCTTGCTAACTGTATAGATTTCTTTTGCAACGGTTCTAAGCTGAACTTGAAACAACATGGCATGAGGATACAAGAGGGCTTCACAAGGAGGATAAAATTCTTAAAAGAAAATATTTTAAAGAAAGAATAATAGAGCAAGGTCTTGGCTGGTGGTTCCCTATGCCATATTCACAGTGAAGGTAGTCAAGAGGATTAACTTAGCCAGAATCAAAACATATTGATAAATGAGCTCTTCATTTTATCACTACATTTAATCAGAGTTCAGGGCTGTTTTATTTTCCATACTATTCAATATGGGGAATCTAGGTTATGACTAGAACAATGAGGAGTTAGGTGGTGCCTCCATGGTCTGCTATATATATATATATATATATATATGTATTTTTTTTTAATTTTGCAAGTGTTTTTTGTACACCATTAGTATTTAGTGATTATTTTGAGAGAATACACTCTCTCTCTCTCTCTCTCTCTCTCTCTCTCTCACTCTCTCTCTCTCTCTCTCTCTCTCTCTCTCTCTCTCTCTCTCTCTCTCTCTCACACACACACACACACACACACACACACACACATGAATTAAAGGGATTCCCCAATGAATTCATTATGTTTTCTGTACCAGCTTATTGAAGGTACTAGAAATCCTACCATTGAAGATTTCTTTCTCTACATTATTAAAAAAGTATTCTTCCATTCTTTCACATCCAATGAGTCATCATGACTTCTTGAGTCCAGTTTTGCAACATGTTTCACAACTGTCCCTCCCATTTGTTTTCCATTGCTTCTATTCTAATTCATGACTTTGGTACCTCTCATGTGGAGCTTGTAAATGGGAAACTCAAGACAATGGTGGGGCAGATCTGTGCTGAAACTCATCTCAAAGGGCCAAATATTCTTCCCATCGCTTTGTTTACTTTAGGTCCTTTATCTGTGGAGCATGCATTTCTTTGTATGCCAGACTGCCCCATGAATCTTCTTGGTAGGGATTGTGTAAATTACAAGCAACACTTCAATGTACTGATACAGTAACCTCCTCACACTTTTCCAAATTTTGCAGACATTCCCTTAGTCCATCACTATAGACATCATCAGATTAATCTTCTTGACTGACAAATATATTTCATTTCCCCATTAAGAACCCCCTTGCAATTCTGCCTTTATGTTGTCATTTTCATTTTCCTATTTTCCCAAGTGATGGGCAACTGGAATTTTTCCAGGATGGGGCCTCTAGAACCTGAGGTCATAGAATTTCAAGGAACTCTTTTGTTAATGATCTTGGTCTGCATATTTCACACACAAAAAAATTAGATATTCACAGAACTTCCGGAACTAACTTCAGATATTTCTAATTCAGGAGTTTTCCATGAGTGGCAGCTTTGTTTCATGACTTGATAACTTTTTTAGGTTATTGATTATCTCATAAAATATTTGAAGCCTTCTGCTTCATGTCCTGATTTGTTTCATGGTGCTACAAGTTAAATGAAATGAATAAAAGAGTTCCAATACTAACTCTGCACCTGCTCCATCCTGTTGCTTTGCTTTAAAATTTTGTCAATGAAGAGCAGGAATATAGTTAGTGAATATTCTTTGTAGTATGGAAATAAGTTCTGTGAGGCTCAAATGAGATAAAGGATATAAAGAACTTAAATTAATTTTTATTATTTATCATTATTTTATTCATTATCAATCAATATAATATAATAATTAATAATATTAATTTATAAGAAATATATTATTAGAAGCAATTTTTATAGCTCATTGTAGGCTTATGAGGATACATTTTTGACAATCCTCTCCTTTATTTTAACCTCATCCCAAAAAGTATGCACACAATCTTAAATTTAACTTAAATTATTAACACTTTACCCTAAACAATCAATAAAATTATAGATCAGTTCCTTATTTGCAGCTATTTGTGAGGTTTAAATGCTCACTATGAAAATTCAATAATGAATTTTATCTGGTTAAAACTGGTTCCAACACAATCTTCAAGGAGTCCTTGTTAGCCACAGGTATATTGTGGCTCTCAAAATACATCATGGCACCATACAGTTGCCTTTTCAATCTCCATGGCCTCATTTTTTCCTGCTTTTTATTGATTTGGGCAAGTGGACCCAGTGTGGGTGGGATCTGGTCCTGTGATTTAACAGCATAGAAATCTAGGTATAGAAATTTTTTCAATAAATAAAAATTAACCTGCTACTGCATAGAATTCTGGGTGTAGAGTAGGGAATATATGCATTACAGTTTGGCCTCAGATAATTACTATCTCTTTGACCCAGGAGGGTCATTTAAATTCTGTCTGATTCTATTCCTTCCTTCCATCCTTCATTCCTTCCTTCCATCCTTCCTTCCTTCCTTCCTTCCTTCCATCCTTCCTCCCTTCCTTCCTTCCTTCCTTCCTTCTTTCCTTCCTTCCTTCCTTCCTTCCTTCCTTCCTTCCTTCCTTCCTTCCTTCCTTCCTTCCTTCCTTCCTTCCTTCCTTCCTTCCTTCCTTCCTTCCTTCCTTCCTTCCTTCCTTCCTTCCTTCCTTCCTTCCTTCCTTCCTTCCTACTTTTGTAACTTAAAATCTTATTATCTGAGGCATTGAGAAGATAAATAACTTGCTCAAGGATACCAGCTAATAGGTGGATTTGAGCACAAGGCTTCCAGATTCTAGGATCTTCCCTCTATTTACTATACCAGGATGCTTCTCTTTTTAATACCATAAAAAGGAAGAGAATCCCATACTAATATCTTCTTTCTATTAAAATATTGATAACTGACAGACCTATCTTTTGAGGCTCTTAGGTGGCATGAGTGCTGAGTCTGGAGTCAGGAAGACTTAAGTTAAAATCCTGCTTTAAACGCATACCAGTTGTGTGACCTAGGGTAAATCACTTAACCTCTTTACCTCAGTTTTCTCATCTCTAAAACAGAAATCATAATGACACCTACTTCTCAGAGTTATTTTTCATGAGAAAATGAGATAATAACTATATGGAGTTTATCATATTGCCTGGCATATAGCAAGTACTATAGAAGTAACCTATTATTTTTCTGATGAAGATGAAAGTTTGGAAGGCTATATTTCCCTTTATTATTTAAGAAAATATTATTCTAATATCTAAATAATTTGGGGAATTCCTTTTTAATGAGTACCACAAAACCTTTGCTCTAGGTGAACTGAGGCATGACTCTATCTTGGAATTGTACATTAACTATAATTGCTATTATTATTATTAACCATATGACCTCATTATACAGTGGTAATGCCTAAATAGATCCTAGGCTGGATGTGTTCTAATGATAATTCTACTTTAATATGGCTTCACCAGAATCAATTTACTCTTCAGCATTTTACTAATGGATGGCAACAGATTTTAAATCTTAAAAAAAAAAACAGTAGAACTCTCTGTCTCCTCATTTGAATTTCTATAATTCTCTAAGTCCCTAAGTCTGACTTAGGAATATGGAAGGGGAAACTCATTGAACTCCAAACATTTTTTTTTCCTATATGTATGTGTGCTTTGTATGACATAAGAAAATGGCTGCTGTCTCATTGCCCATATCTAAAAATCACCCGAGATACCTATAAATTACTGGTATTCCTTCTGGCAACCTTAGAAGAGAAGCCAAAAGAACGGGATGCTTTGGAAAGACTGGCAGATCTGGCAACTCAGTTGGAGCTGAGACACATTTGTCAGCAGGTCGAGAGATGAACTGAAGCCTCCTGCCATTATTCATTAAAAGGCACAGAGCCAGGCAGAGTGTTGAGAAGGCATCATACCCAGAGGAGCCCAGTGAGCTTCATGGCACAGGGAGCAGAGTGGTGCTGCCCCTCAATAGCATGTAATCCAGAGTCATTGCTCTTTTCATTGTATTCCTTCTTATGATGGTACTTCCCCTCCCTGTCTACCCATTGCCTTATTATTCCTCACTTTGTTCCCATCTGTTGTTACTTTCCCATCTTGGCCTTCTTCCTGTTTATCCCTTTGTAGTTTATTCTTTTATCCTCTCGAATAGGAAAAACAAAACAACACACTTGCAACCAGATATCCCTTCCTCTATGGAAAATTAGGGATATGGATTGAACCTGATTTAATTGATATAGAGAACTAATTTCATGTGAAAACCTCTTTTACTAATGCAGATTGCTACTTTTAAATTATCTTATAGGTTCAGAACTATCGAACATGAAGGGATGAAGTAAGTTGCTTAGGCTCATACAGTTAGCATTTGCAAGGGATGAGACTTGAATCCAGGTCTTGTTGACTCCAGGACCAGTTCTATATTCACTATAACAAAGTGCCTCAATAACATTTCATTTGATAAATTAGGACTTTAGCCTATGTTTAATAATCCTGTAATATAAGTCTGACCACGTCATCTCCCTCCACAGTTTATTCTTGTTGCTCCCTATTTTGTCAACACTTAAACATAATTTCTTAATTCTTATTACTTATTACATGATCCCTTCTTTTGCATTCTATGGGTCAATGACACCGATTCACAGATAAAACTTCATCTCCCTCTCCATGGTTTTGTATTGATTGTCCACCATGACTAAAATGTTTACCTCCTTTCATCTAAACTTTTAATTTTTAAATTAATCAATTAAACAATTGATTAATCATTCTTCTATAGACATATAGGATTTTACTGCATCAGTTACTGACAGTGATATAGAAGTCACATTTTTAGTGAGGAGAAGCCAGATTCTTTTATGTGTTGCCATGAAGGTAGAACCAAATGATGGGGGGTAGGGGACAAGACATACTGGTCTAGAGGCTCCCATCATTCACTTGTCTCCTAAGTAGCCCATGAGAGAAGATAGCTTAGTGACAATGGAGGAACCATAAGATGGTGGACAAGGCACATGTCTAAGAATGAGGAAGGCCTCGACCCAAGCTCTGCCTCAGATAAGTACTGTGTGACACCAGACAAGTCACTTAATGTTTCTGAGTCTATTTTCTTATCCAAAAAATGAGAGGCCTGTGCTGAGTGATCCTTAACATCCCTTCCAACTCTAAATTTATGATCCCATGACTCTATAACTCTCATTGCCAGAGTCTCTACTTTTCAGTTATCAGTTTTACTCTATTCTTCCTTTTTTCACCATTTCATAGATGAGATAAATGTTATTTAAGCTATGATCCTAAATTTTGGGAAGAGAGATTAATGCCCATGCCTGAGGGTGCGCTATATCTTGGCAAAACCAGAGGGATGAGTGGTTTATGTGTTGGTTATGTTTTCTGGTTTTATATTTTACTTTGCTATTGTTGTTGATGTTTGTTTTGTTACATAAGAGGACTCAATGAGGAAGGGATCACTTGCAATGGTGGGTGCTTTACAAATTAAGACCCAATCAAAGGAAAACATCATTAATTTTTTTTTAACTAAAGAAATATATTAGAGTGCTGAACTTTAAGTCTAGAGGATCTGTATTCAAATTCCTCCTCTAACACAGATTAGCTATATGACCCTGCTCAAGTCATTTAACTTTGGCTCCTCAGTTGATTTCCTACTAATTAAAAAGTATTTATTAAGTTGTCACTTTGTGCCTGGTATTGTGCTAACTTCTAAAGAAACAAAGGAAAAAGTAAAATAACCTCTGCCTTCTAGACCTTATTTTCTAATAGGGACTCTCTCTCTCTCTCTCTCTCTCTCTCTCTCTCTCTCTCTCTCTCTCTCTCTCTCTCTCTCTCTCTCTCTTCTCTCTCTCTCTCTCTCTCTCTCTCTCTCTCTCTCTCTCTCTCTCTCTCTCTCTCTCTCTCTCTCTCTCTCTCTCTCTCTCTCTCTCTCTCCTCTCTCTCTCTCTCTCTCTCTCTCTCTCTCTCTCTCTCTCTCTCTCTCCTCTCTTTCTCTCTTTCTCTCTCTCTCTCTCTCTCTCTCTCTATATATATATATATATATATACATAGTAAGTAGATGTAAGGCAGTCTTAGTCTTAGGGAAAAAGAGACTAGAAACTGAAGAAACTAGGAAAGGGCTTCTAAAGAAGATAAAATTTACAGTGAATCTTAAAGGAAACTAGGGATTTTGAAAGCCCTGGCCAGTGTTTAGATATTTCTAAGATAGGTAGATGTTTCTCTCTTGCTGTCAGCCTCTTCCAGTGTATGGAATGAATACCTGTGAGCACAGTCAGCTGTATAAAGATAGCTAAATCTAAGAAGAACCCATAACCAAGTACAAAAGTGGCACAGAAATGGCACCCAAAAAAACAGGTCATAGAGATACTCCTTTCTGAAAGAGATTGACTCCAAATTTCTGAAGAACATTCACTTTGCCAAGAAATACAAAAGGGAGCAGATGCAGGCCAATAATGCCAAAACCATCAAGGCTGGATTAGAGATAGTCAAGATCCTGAGTTCAAAGTCCTCAAAAGAAAAGTCTTGCACATCACCCCCAAAATGGCAACTCATGCCCCAGGATAACAAAGACCATCTCTAAGGTTTCCAGAACCACTGACCTTAAGGTTATCCATTCTATTGATCTCAAGACTGTGAAGCTCATTGACCACAACATCACCAAATCTGGCCCCAAGGCCATCATTCCCTAACGTGAACAAGTCTGATCCCAAGGCCACCAAATATGATTCTTAGGTCAGAAAGTCCAGTGATTTCAAGGTTTCCAAACTGTAAAAATTAAAATTAAATCTTAATAGTAAAAATATTATATTTTAGGAGATTTATTAAATGATTATTAGAAATCAAGGAATAAAGAGGATATAAATTAAAGACAATATGTCCATGGTTGATTAACCATTTCAAAATCCCCACGCTTAGATTACCACCACAATCATGTTCTCTGCATCATTTCAGAAAGGGCTGAGCACTACTACCCACTGAATATTTATTCCCTGTCTACAGGAAGTAAATTATGACAGGAAGTCATTGAGCTCCCGGGAAATGTAGTTCTTTCATTAGGTTAACAGATTTTCAATTATACATTCCCCCCTAATCATTGATTTGTAGGGGGCAGTCTCCCCAATTTGATCACTTAACATAATCAACTTTTAAATTATAGTAATTTGGGGATAAAAGGAGAAGAGAACAAAACCAATGATTGCCAGATGCATTGACAAAAAGCCAGCTAGTGGGCCATCCCCTTGGGCATAAGAGTATACATACAAAAACAAATGCATTCAACACTACACAGTTCAAATCATCACATCCCAAAGTTCACTCTGTATTTTCTGGTGCAGTGTGTGGTCTGTGGAGGCATCTTCATGGTGTCTTCTCCAAACAGTTCACTTTCTGCATTCAGAGAGGTATCATGTTTCTTAACCTAAAATTACTCTCAAGAAGAATTTAAACTTTGCAATTTGGAATAATAATAATAACAATAATAACAGTAATAATACACTCCACACCAAGAAGGTATTGAAAAACACAGGGCTGTCTTAGGAATGCATGGCTGAGTTATGAGGTATATGAATCAATTAGCAAGAGAAATCAAAAACATCAAAGAAATCCAAATAAAAGAGAAAATATAAATTCTGAATGAAATATAGACTATCAAAGTCTTATGTGTAAAAATTCTAAGTAAAAGAAAAATAAATTTATAACAGATCCTTGAATCAGGACCCATTAAAATAATTTATATCCCACTAATCTGTAGGACAAAATGCAATAATATTTCACTTTTCCATTTGCAGTCATGACTACAGGAAGTTGCCACACTATGAAAGACAGAATAGGGACTAGATTATAGGAGCCAGGTAGAATGTGGGATAAGGAAGATCTGCCTCTGACATATGTCAAAACAGCCACAACCTCGAACCCCAAACACATTCAAGTCCTCTTGTCTTGGCTCAAAATTCCATCAATTCCATTGGGATTGGTTTGTCTCTTTGACCTTGTGCTCAATTGGCACAATGCACTTTAGCTTTGTGCTTCTTTGGCACTGTGCAATAGCTCTTTTTGTATTCTCTTGTCCTGGAATCAGACAGAATCATTAAGCAAAGTCCCATATTTTTTTAAAACAATCAGTGGCATCATTTTTATAGTCTAAAGCTTTTGGGGTATGTTTTTACATTAGGGCAAATGTATCTTAAACTTATATTACTGCAAAATCAAAAAAAGTTAAAGAAAATCTTAATACTCGTGACATGTGCTTCAAATATAAAAAGGAGAGAAAAAAATAAAACAAATAGTATATTGCACATGCAAGCAAAAACAACCATAAAAAGTTTTTAAAATAAAAAAATATAGTTTATTAATAAATGATACTGTGTCAGCTACAAAAAGGTATAGTACAAAGGTTTCTTATCCAAAAATGAGATCCATTTCCTTTTTCAAACCTGGCCATTGCCTACTGTGAGTGCAAGCAAATGATTTTCATAAAGTAACAGTTTTTCATAAAGAACAATAATATAACAGGTAATGCACATTCAAAAACTATCAAAATCCCCAAAGTTATAATAGTCCATTTAATGACAATAGCAAACAAATCCACTATCATATTTTACATGAATCTGCTCTATGGTATTTAAAGCTAATGGATACTTGTCACAAGTTTTTCAGGTAAATCAATGTTTCAACCTTGGCTGAGATTTTTAAAAATCTATTACTGCCATCATTACAAAAATGTGGCAGAGGAGTCTAAAAAAACCAAATCTCTCTATTCTTGCTTTTCAGTCTAAAATGTCACCAAGAACCTAGAGATCATTCTGGTGGAAGGATAGAGTGAGCTAAGGAGTTATAAATGAGAGATGCTCCCTTTTGGGAGCCATTCAGAGGACCATGCCCTGGGATAAACTTCCTAGCTCCTTTGGTATGAGCTGTAATGTCCTATCCATTCACATTATTACAAATGTGGGAGGTGGGGATTATATATATATATATATATTGTATTAATATATATATATAGTACTAATAATTGTACTTCACTTCATCTACTAAATAGACCCTTTACCTCTTGTTAAAATAACTCAGAGGTAGGCAAAATGATGAGTCAGAGTTGTTGAAAAAAATTGTTTAATAATATCTAAAGACCCCTGAAAATCAATTTGAGATATTTAGCTCATTAAATTTACCAAAGGTTGTTATACAATTGTAACCAGTTTTTGATGAAGTCCATCCATCCTCTATGTGACAATTTACAAAACCAAAATGGAAGAAAAAGCTGGTTTTATATGGGCATAGTCAATAATATTTGTTTAGTATAGTTATAGGGGAAAGGCAACAGAATATATCAGTAGCTAAAACACAGTAGATTAAACTGATTCAGTGTAATAGAACAGTATTGAATACATTAATATATGAACATAGAACAACAAAATTAAATCTTAAACAAAACAATCAGCAAAATACAATAAAATACAGAGACTTTCATTTAAAAAAATGCAGTCTGAAAAAGCTTAAAATTTCTACCTCCAGACTCTCTAAAGTTCCTTTCTCTATCTGTTGAGATTCCTTTCATCAGGGCTGTGGTATTTACAATAGTGAGGGAGAACATGGGTTTGAGGAATCTCAAACTGGGCAGGCCCAAATGTCAAAGGGTTGTTGCAGGGAGATGAATTTCTCCCCTGAATCTCAGGCAAGATAAGTAAAAGGCTCAGTGCACTCATGAATGGTAGAAATTGTTTGAAATAGGCAAAGTGCTGCTCTTTCATAGAGTACACCCTGCTCGTAATCACCTTCCTGTCTGGAAGAGTAAAAACTTCTCCCTGTCCTCCCTGAGGTAAAATGCTAGTTTCCCCAGAGGAAGTTAGGAGGCTAATCATTTCCTAAGGAAAAAGACACCCTGTTTTTTTTTTGTTTGTTTTGTTTTGTTTTTTACCATGTGCCCTGAGGAGCAGCTCCAAGGACTCTTAGCTTCTCAGTGGTAGCAGCAAGATCAGCAACAGTGGAGGCCGATTTAGGAGCGGAGTCTGAGATCAGGAGCAGGTTTGCTGGGGGCCAGGGGCTGGGGCTGGGACCAGGGCCTGATGAGCTATCAGGGTTAGGGGCTGGAGGAAGCAATATCAACAACACCAGAGGCAGCATAGAGGAACGAGGAACACAAACATGGGCTCAAGTAGATGGGCAACAGAAGTGTCTTATATCTTCTTCACCAAGAGTCCCCTCTGCTAAAAATAACCTGGCCAGTAGGGAGAGCAACTGGGCAAAAAGAGGGAAAGAAAAAGGCAGCTTTCTGGTAGAGAGTTTTGAGTTCTCTCTGAGTTTGTGAGGGTGGGTGGGTGAAAAGCCTTGGCAGGAGAAATGTGGCTTAAAAATTATCTAGCATATCTTAAAATTCTTTTTGATAGTTTTTTCTCATCCCTTCTGATTTCCAACTGTAAAAATTAAAATTAAATCTTAATAGTAAAAATATTATATTTTAGGAGATTTATTAAATGCTCATTAGAAATCAAGGAATAAAGAGGATACAAAATAAAGACCACATGTCCATGGTTGATTACCCGTTTCAAAATCCCCATGCTTAGCTTACCACCCCAATCATGTTCAGTGCATCATACCAAAAAGGGCTGAACAGGACTCCCCACTGAATATTTATTCTCTGTCTACAGGAAGTACATTATGACAGGAAGTCAGTGGGCTCCTGGGAAATGTAGTTCTTTTTTAGAGTAACAAATTTTCAATTATACAAAACCCAGTGATTCCAAGGCTGCTAAACCTACTGGCCCCAAGCCTTCTCAGGGTACCAAATCCAAAGATGCGATGACTAAAGCTACTAGTCCAAAGCCTTTAAAATAAATGCTTTAAGACCATCATTTACCCCCCAGCCAAAATTCACTATTTTGAGTACTAAAACAAGTAAAAGTTTAGGTGAAAGGGGGTAAACATTCTAGTCATGGTGGAAATCAATAAAAAGCTATGGGGAGAGAGATAAAGTTTCATCTGTGAGTAACAGAAAACAAATCAATGTTATTGACCCATAGCATACAAAAGAAGGGGTCATGTAATAAGTAGTAAGATAAGGAGGGGGGGTCCAGTTTGTGAATAGTTTCAAATGCCAGAGAAATTATGTTTAATTGTTTTTTTTTATTTATTTATTTTACTTTTTTTTTAATAAATATATTTTATTTGATCATTTCCAAGCATTATTCGTTAAAGACATAGATCATTTTCTTTTCCTCCCCCCCACCCCCCATAGCCGACGCGTAAGTCCACTGGGCATTAGATGTTTTCTTGATTTGAACCCATTGCTTTGTTGATAGTATTTGCATTAGAGTGTTCATTTAGAGTCTATCCTCTGTCATGTCCCCTCAACCTCTGTATTCAGGCAGTTGCTTTTTCTCGGTGTTTCCACTCCCATAGTTTATCCTTTGCTTATGAATGGTGTTTTTTTTCTCCTGGATCCCTGAAAGTTGTTCAGGGACATTACACCGCCCCTAATGGAGAAGTCCATTACGTTCGATTATACCACAGTGTATTAGTCTCTGTGTACAATGTTCTCCTGGTTCTGCTCCTCTCGCTCTGCATCACTTCCTGGAGGTTGTTCCAGTCTCCATGGAACTTCTCCACTTTATTATTCCTTTGAGCACAATAGTATTCCATCACCAACATATACCACAGTTTGTTCAGCCATTCCCCAATTGATGGGCATCCCCTCGTTTTCCAGTTTTGGGCCACCACAAAGAGCGCAGCTATGAATATTTTTGTACAAGTCTTTGTGTCCATTATCTCTTTGGGGTACAGACCCAGCAGTGCTATGGCTGGGTCAAAGGGTAGATATTCTTTTGTCGCCCTTTGGGCATAGTTCCAAATTGCCCTCCAAAATGGTTGGATCAGTTCACAACTCCACCAGCAATGAATTAATGTCCCTACTTTGCCACATCCCCTCCAGCATTCATTACTTTCCTTTGCTGTTATGTTAGCCAATCTGCTAGGTGTGAGGTGATACCTCAGAGTTGTTTTGATTTGCATCTCTCTGATTATAAGAGATGTAGAACACTTCTTCATGTGCTTGTTAATAGTTTTGATTTCTTTATCTGAGAACTGCCTATCCATTTCCCTTGCCCATTTATCAATTGGAGAATGGCTTGATTTTTTGTACAATTGATTTAGCTCATTATAAATATGAGTAATTAAACCTTTGTCAGAGGTTTCTATGAAGATTTTTTCCCAATTTGTTGTTTCCCTTCTGATTTTAGTTATATTGGTTTTGTTTGTACAAAAGCTTTTTAGTTTGATGTAGTCAAAATTATTTATTTTACATTTTGTGATTCTTTCTATATCTTGCTTGGTTTTAAAGCCTTTCCCCTCCCAAAGGTCTGACATGTATACTATTCTGTGTTTACCCAATTTACTTATGGTTTCCTTCTTTATGTTTAAGTCACTCACCCATTTTGAATTTATCTTGGTGTAGGGTGTGAGGTGTTGATCTATTCCTAGTCTCTCCCACACTGTCTTCCAATTTTCCCAGCAGTTTTTATCGAATAGTGGATTTTTGTCCCAAAAGCTGGGATCTTTGGGTTTATCGTATACTGTCTTGCTGAGGTCGTTTTCCCCCAGTCTATTCCACTGATCTTCCTTTCTGTTTCTTAGCCAGTACCAAATTGTTTTGATGACTGCTGCTTTGTAATATAGTTTGAGGTCTGGGACTGCAAGGCCCCCATCATATGTGTTTTTTTTCATTATTTCCCTGGATATCCTTGATCTTTTGTTCTTCCAAATGAACTTTGTTATGGTTTTTTCTAAATCAGTGAAGAAGTATTTGGGGAGTTCAATGGGTATGGCACTAAATAGATAAATAAGTTTGGGTAGGATGGTCATTTTTATTATATTGGCTCGTCCTATCCATGAGCAGTTAATGTTTTTCCAATTGTTCAAGTCTAGTTTTAGTTGTGTGGCGAGTGTTTTGTAGTTGTGTTCATATAGTTCCTGTGTTTGTCTTGGGAGATAGATTCCTAGGTATTTTATTTTGTCTAAGGTGATTTTGAATGGGATTTCTCTTTCTAGTTCTTGCTGCTGAGCTGTGTTGGAGATATATAGAAAAGCTGATGATTTATGTGGGTTTATTTTGTATCCTGCAACTTTGCTAAAGTTGTTGATTATTTCAATTAGCTTTTTGGTTGAATCTCTAGGATTCTTTAAGTAGACCATCATGTCATCCGCAAAGAGTGATAACTTGGTCTCCTCCTTGCCTATTCTGATACCTTCAATTTCTTTATCTTCTCTAATTGCTACTGCTAGTGTTTCTAGTACAATGTCAAATAGTAGAGGTGATAATGGGCATCCTTGTTTCACTCCTGATCTTATTGGGAATGCATCTAGTTTATCCCCATTGCAGATGATATTAGCTGTTGGTTTTAGATATATACTGTTTATTATTTTTAGGAATGACCCTTCTATTCCTATGCTTTCTAGTGTTTTTAATAGGAATGGGTGTTGTATTTTATCAAAGGCTTTTTCTGCATCTATTGAGATAATCATGTGGTTCTTGCTAGTTTGCTTGTTGATGTGGTCAATTATGTGGATGGTTTTCCTAATGTTGAACCAGCCCTGCATCCCTGGTATGAATCCTACTTGATCATGGTGAATGATCCTTCTGATCACTTGCTGGAGTCTTTTTGCTAGTATCCTATTTAAAATTTTTGCATCTATATTCATTAGGGAGATTGGTCTATAGTTTTCTTTCTCTGTTTTTGACCTGCCTGGTTTTGGAATCAGTACCATGTTTGTGTCGTAAAAGGAGTTTGGTAGAACTCCCTCTTTGCTTATTGTGTCAAATAGTTTGTATAGTATTGGGGTTAACTGTTCTCTGAATGTTTGATAGAATTCACAGGTGAATCCATCAGGCCCTGGGGATTTTTTCTTAGGAAGTTCTTTGATGGCTTGATGGATTTCAATTTCTGATATGGGATTATTTAAGAATTCTATTTCCTCTTCTGTTAGTCTAGGCAGTTTGTATTTTTGTATATATTCATCCATTTCTCCTAAATTGGTGTATTTATTGCCATATAATTGGGCAAAGTAATTTCTAATGATTGCCTTAATTTCCTCCTCATTGGAGGTGCTGTCCCCCTTTTCATCTTTAATGCTGTGAATTTGCTTTTCTTCCTTCCTTTTTTTAATTAGATTGACCAGTACTTTGTCTATTTTGTTTGTTTTTTCAAAGTACCAGCTTCTTGTCTTATTTATTAAATCAATAGTTCTATCACTTTCGATTTTATTAATTTCTCCCTTAATTTTTAGGATTTCTAATTTGGTTTTCTGCTGGGGGTTTTTAATTTGATCGCTTTCGAGTTTTTTCAATTGCATTTCCAATTGATTGATCTCTGCTCTCCCTTGTTTGTTAATATGAGCTTTCAGGGATATGAATTTGCCTCTGATTACCGCTTTGGCTGCATCCCAAAAGGTTTGAAAGGATGTTTCGCCATTGTCATTTTCCTTGATGAAATTATTAATTGTTTCTATGATTTCTTCTTTAGCTAAACGGTTTTGGAGTATCATATTGTTTAATTTCCAATTGGTTTTAGATTTGGTTTTCCATGTACCATTACTAATCATTATTTTTATTGCCTTGTGATCTGAGAAGGCTGCATTCATTATTTCTGCTTTTTTGCATTTGTGTGCTATGTTTCTGTGACCTAATGTATGGTCAATTTTTGTGAATGTGCCATGTGGTGCTGAGAAGAAGGTGTATTCCTTTTTATCCCTATTTATTTTTCTCCATATGTCTATTAATTCTAATTTTTCTAAGATTTCATTCACTTCTTTTACCTCTTTCTTATTTATTTTTTGATTTGATTTATCTAAATTTGATAATGGTTGGTTTAAGTCTCCCACTAGTATGGTTTTATTGTCTATTTCTTCCTTCAATTCTCCTAGTTTCTCCATTAGAAATTTGGGTGCTATATTATTTGGTGCATACATGTTGATTAATGATATTTCCTCATTGTCTAGAGTCCCTTTTAACAAAATATAATTACCTTCCCTATCCCTTTTGATCAGGTCTATTTTTGCATTGGCTTTATCAGATATCATGATTACCACTCCTGCCTTCTTTCTATCAGTTGAGGCCCAGAAGGTCTTACTCCATCCTTTAATTCTGACCTTGTGGGTGTCAACCCGCCTCATGTGTGTTTCTTGAAGACAACATATGGTAGGGTTTTGGATTCTAATCCATTCTGCTATTCGTCTACGTTTTATGGGTGAGTTCATCCCATTCACGTTCAAAGTTATGATTGTCATTTGTGGACTCCCTGGCATTTTGATTGCCTTCCCTAATTCTAACCTTTTCTTCTTCGGCTCTACCTTTTAGTCCAGTGATTTACTTTGAATCAGTCCCCCTTGTCCCCTCCCTTGATGTTTCCCTTTTTAGTCCCTCCCTTTTTGTTCCCTCCCCCTCCCCCCTCTCTTTCCCTCCCTTTTTGTTCTCCCTCTCCCCCTCCCCCCCTTGGTTTTCCCTTCTCCTTACCCTTGTTGGGTAAGATAGAATTCAAGATCCCAATGGATCTGGATGTTTTTCCCTCTCAGAGTTGATTTCCCTGAGATTGAGGTTTAAGTAACCCCCCCCCCTCTTCCTCTCCTTCTTATAGGAGTTTTCTTCCCCTCTCCTTCCCCTGTGAATCTTTGTGTGAGAACCATTATTCTATTTGGTCTTTCTTTACCCCCTATTTATACATTACATTTTCCCCACATATTAGTATACATCGGTTGATATAAATGTAGTCCTTATAGAAGAGAGTTTGAGTAAAAGAAGATAACATTTTTCCCCTTTCCTTAATATTTACCTTTTCAGGTATTCCTTGCTCTTTGATTTTCGGTATCAAACTTTCCACAGAGCTCTGGTCTTTTCTTTGCAAAAAGTTGGAAGTCTTCTATTTTGTTGAATGCCCATACTTTCCCTTGGAAGTATATAGTCAGTTTTGCTGGGTAGCTGATTCTTGGTTGGAGACCCAGCTCTCTGGCCTTTCTGAAGATCATGTTCCATGCCTTACGATCATTCAGAGTAGAACTTGCAAGGTCTTGTGTGACCCTGATTGGCATTCCTTTATATCTAAATTGTCTTTTTCTGGCTTCCTGTAGGATTTTTTCTTTTGTTTGATAGCTTTGGAATTTGGCAATTACATTCCTGGGAGTTGTCTTTTGGGGGTTTAGTGTAGAAGGTGTTCTGTGAGCTCTGTCAGTGGATGTATTGCCCCCTTGTTCTAGAATCTCTGGGCAATTTTCTTTGATTATATCTTGTATCACCATGTCCAGTTTGGTGTTTATTTCTGGCTTTTCTGGGAGTCCAATTATTCTTAAATTTTCTCTTCTCCCCCTGTTTTCCAGATCTATCACCTTGTCGGTGAGATATTTTATGTTCTCTTCTAATTTCTTGGTGTTTTGGCTTTGCTTTATTAGTTCTTGCTTTAAAGCCTGGTTTTCTTTTACAGTTTGGTCAAACTGGTTTTGTAGATGCATGAATTTCTTTTGCATCATTTCCCACTTTTCCTCCCAGAGGGCTTCCATCTTTTTGGTCCTTTCTGATTCAAATTCTTCATGGGTTTGTGGAGAGTTTCTATTTCCTTTGGAGGATTTTGGAGAATTTTCTTGTATATCTTCTTCTATCTGCTCTGTATTTTGTATTTTGGCTCCATAGAATGTGTCCAGAGTCGCCCCTTTCTTCTTATTTTTCTTGGTATTTTGGGGCTTCGGTGCTTCTGTGGAGTTTGTCATCTCTGAATGTGGAGGATTGGCTTTTCTTGTCTTTGTCTGGTGATCATAGGCTTTAGTCCTGGGCAGATGTTGGTTCTATGAGCGTTCCCTGGGTTAAACTGAATATGCCTCACTGGAACTGGAATGGAAGGGTCGGACCACGAGGCCACACTCTCCCCCCGGCTCGATTTCCGGAAGTTGCCTTCAGAATCGCTGGCCGTGAGGCTGTTTCGTCGGCCTGCGGGGGGATGGGCTGCCGCTTCCCCAAGCTCCGAGAGCACAGACTTTCACTGAGACTTGGATAGCAGGATCCAGCCCGTGAGGCTGTCTTGCCCGCCCTGAGGGTTGCTGTTGTTTTGACCAGCTCTCTGCAGAGGAGGCCCCAGGCAGTAACTTTCCCCCGGACCGACCAGCTCTTTGCAGCGGAGGCCCCAGGCAGTAACTTTCACCCGGACTGGGACCTGGGTAGAAGACCCTGAGGGTTGTTGTTCCTCAGACCCTGCTCTCTGAGCCCTGCGCGGCTGCTGCTTCCGGGAGCCTTGGACTCTGCGCTCCTACCCCTGAGGTCCGAGGGATCTCGGGTTCTGGCTTTTAAGGGGAGCCGTACCTTTTGAACCGGGTCCAGGTCCAGGAGGAGGGTTCCCAGGGTCTGTGCTGTTGATCGTTTTGAATTTCAGCGCCTTAGGAGCTTCTAGTTTGAGATCGGTCGGGAAGGGTTTTCCGGAGATCTGAACTTCAGCTTTCTCTAAGCCGCCATCTTAACCGGAAGTCAAATTATGTTTAATTGTTGATGAAATAGGGAGCCACTGAAGTTTACTGAGGAGGGAGATAATGTGGTCAGACATATCATAGGATAATCACTTTGGAAGTTATGTGGAGTATGGTTTAGAAAGAGAAGAGACTAGGCAGGTAAAATAATCATACTGGTAAGAGGTGATAAAGTCCTGAATTGAACTGTGAATGGATAGGAAGGAACATGTATGAAAGATAATGAAGAGAAAAGAAAGGCAATTATTGGGTATGTAACATAAGGGGGAAAATTAAGGATGACAAGGTAGATTGTAAAGTTGGTAAAGAGAGTTTATATTATGGAAGTTCCCTGTGCAGATGTATTTACAGATCATTTGTCTATTAATTATAAATTTATTCTGGAAAGAAATTGGCTTTTAAAAATATCTTAATTTCCTTTTAATCTAGTCTACCAATAGGCATACAATCTATGAAGTCTGAGCCTTAATAAATGTTAGCTATCAATGACAATAAATCCATTGTACTCTATCTACTCTGTGAGTTAAAGATTGTCCTTTCAGAGATAATAGGGAACACAAAAGCCCTGTTCTATGTCTTGTTCTGTGCTCTTGAAGCTGAGCCAAGTGCAAAGCTCCCTTTGGATGTCAATGGGAGTTCTGAACTCAGGCCAGAGCAAGATGAGAAAAATGAAACAAGATGAGAAATTGATCTCAAATTAGCAGTTTAAAAATGTAAGTAGAACTTTGTAATATTTTTTCACTAATGGAAGCTAGTTATATATATATATACATATGTATATGTATATATATATATCTTCTTTTCAATATTTTTCAAAGCATTCAATCTGTTCATTAGTCAGTGCACTTTACACCTTTTGATAAAGGAGATTTAAAGATTAAAATAACTTCTTTCTTGAGTCCTACTAGCCTTTTGTGTATTGTAGCAGACAAGTTTGCACAGGGCAGGGCAGGATGTTCTAGTAGAAAAAACACAAGTTTTTGTGTTGAAAGATATAACTTGGATTTGAGTCTTAACTCTAACTCTAGACAGTAGTAATTGATGCTAGTTATTTGAATATTTCCTCTTAACCTCAATCTCCCCATATTGAAAGTGGGTGCAATAACACTTATTTCATATACCTCTTTGGGAAGTTATAAGGAAAATGATATTGTAGACTGGAAAGCACTATATAAATGTCAACTACCATTATTTTATATTGATATTTCATTTCTCTCTCTTGATATATATGCATATATATATAGTCTTAATAAATGTTTGCTATCAGTAACAATAACTTCATTGTGTTCTATCTATTCTGAGCCAAAGAATGTCCTTTCATAGATAACAAGGAATACAATATCTCTATCTCTATCTATCTATCTATTCTTGAATCTATCTTTTAGTAATATTCTTTCTAGAAATTTCTAATTGACTATATCTTGCAGTCTGCCCATACCCACCATATAGGTCTTCATTTCCTTCAGTTTAATATTCATTTTCAATTATTTTAGAGTCTGTTTTATTTCATATAGCCAGCTTTCTGAGAATGAGAAGCACTAACTATGAAGTCTATCACCACTAGTTTGGCCACCTCATACAGAATTCTGTATAAATGTCAATTAAAAAGCTATTCTTAAATTGATTACTTTATCATCAAATTAGAGAATGTCAGAATTAGAATAGAATATATATTCTGATGCTATTTTTAGACCAATGAGGAAACTGAGGTCTAGAGAAGTTATTTGTCTTAGATGATTAATGTCAAAGTAGGACTAGAATCTATCCCTAGTCTTATGCACTTTCAAATTCCTGATTAAAATCGCAATTTTCATCTTATAATCATCCTATACAAGTTTATTTATTTCCATTTGTTGCAATTGCTTTTCAGGAAGGTATCAAATGAAGAGCTAATTATCCCAATTAATAATTTCCAATTTTCCAAACCCTTTGCTATGGGAAGATTTTATATATGTGTGTGTGTGTGTATGTGTCTGTGTGTGTGTTTGTGTAATATAATATAATACAATATATATCTTACTTTTTGATGGAATTATAAATGTGCTAGGATATTGCCTCAATCTTTTCATTTAAGGAATACACTGGGGCAATACTCACTTTCTTTAGTAGGCGATTCTTAGAAAAATAAGGAAATGTCTTCTATGGAGAAGATAGAGTACTATCCCATATGGAAACTGAACATTCTTGGGAATCATAAAAATTCATAGAGGACCATAGATAGACTTAGGGTTGGAAAGATAGGAGAAGTTATCAAGTCCAATAAATTCATTTTACAGATGAGGAAACTTTAGCAGAAATGTGACTTGCCAAAGTTCACCTAGATAGTAAAAGAAGAATTTCGGTTTCAAATTTAGATCATCATGTTCAACATTCCTTTTTATCATATCGCGGTGTTTCAGTATAATGGAAATGAACTTTTATATTTTAAAAAAGAAATTTAAAATATATTAATGCAAAACCAAAATGGAAGGATGAATTTTGGATCAGCCACAATTCAAGCTTTTATCCTACAATAACAGGCTTTCTGAGAATGATCTCTTTCCTCTGCTTTGAATTATTTCTTTGCTTTGCAACAACAGAAGCCTGTACAGATGAAAAAGGAGAGGCTTTTAGAAGGTAAATAACTTTGCTTAAGGTCACATTGATAATTAGTGGTGGAACCAGTTCTAGAATGTATCTTCTACCTCCTCTCCCATTAGTTTTTCTCCTAAATCATGAAGCAGTTCACTGGTGCTTGAGATAATGCAATCCCTTGAGTGAGACTCATATTCAGATTTCTACTCAGTAACAAATAGCTATCAGTCTAGTGAAATTCCAGTGGACATCAATTTTGTGTGTATGTGTAGGAAGGAGATATTTGGCAAGGAAACAAAAAAAGATAAAACAATTTTGCCTCTATACACAGGGCTTCATTTCCAAAGCTGTGATTCTTCACTGTATTTTGGTCTGTTTTAAAACACAGCTCAAATGGTAATAACACTTTTTGAACAACAACAGCCAAAAAAGTTATTGACAGCTTTTCAGTGTTGATGTCTTTCCAACCAATTTACTCTTCTTGGCAGAATAAATGAGGCAGTCCCTACTCTTTTGTGACTAGTTGATGTTTAAAACATATATCTCAACCTTTTTCTTAACCCAAATGAAAATGGAAATAACTGCAATTTTGAAAAGGAGACAAAGTGCAGAAGAGCTAATTAAACTTTGGGTAGAAAACTCATAAAGCTCTTGCTTCAAATAGCATAAGCAGGTTATGCACATTTAGCACACGCATTTCCATATTAAAAGGAAATTGTTTAAGGGAGCACCCTATTTGTCATAGTGCCATAGAGGCAACTGATTTTAAACTTAAAAGGCTGAAAGGAACAGACTGAGGTCTCCTACAATGGGGCTGTATATTATTTTATCTGTGATGATAAGAAAACCTGACTGATGTGAGCCGGAGTGGCATGAGTTCTTTCACTCATTATTTAACTTTTTATTAATTCAATAAGACACTTCAGAGACTCAAAACAAATAGTTGCCAGATCGCTGCTGGTGACAGATTATCCTGCTTTGGATGCTAGATCAGAGAAATTCATGAAAAAGATATTATCCTGTTCTTTGTCTTTGGCAAAACAGAAAGAAGGGCAGAATAAAGAGATTAGGTTAGGGCTAAATTCTGCCTGGGAGAGGAGATCATATGGAAAAAGAAAAAGGGGAGGTAGGTCTTAGATTGACTGGGTAGCAAAATGAGATATTTTCAGGGGCAGTTGGGTTTGCCAATGAAAGTTTGTTTGGAGTCGCCAGTGTGAATCCCGTGTGCTGCTTTTTATGATTTTTTTCAGTCAAGGATAATTTCTGTGATGGCCAAGGCATGCAAAGACTTTTCAGTGGGGCTCAATTAGAGGTCCTGGATAATATACTATGATTTGAAGGGCAGCTGGGTGGTACAGTAAATAGAGTACCAGGCCTGAAGCCAAGAAGAATTATTTTCCTGACTTCAAATCTGGGCTCAAATTCTTATTCATTGTGTGACCCTGGACAAGTCACTTAACCTTGTTTACCTTAGTTGCTCATCTATAAATTGAGCTACAGAAGGAAATGACAAATCACTGTAGTATCTCTGCCAAGAAAATTCCAAATGGGGTCATAAAGAGTCAGTCACAGCTGAAACAACTGACAACAACAACAGAATGCTATGATTCAGTCTTGGTAGAGTCCCAATAATGTGGAGAATTAATGGTAGCCTTAGGAAATACTGATTCCAGGAGTTAGTGGGAGGGACCAGAGGAGAATGAACTTTCAATGGGGATGGAGATGTGGTTGAATGGGAGGAGGAGGAGAGCTGAATTAGCCTGGTGTGTTTTAAAGTATTGCAATTCACTTTGACCCTTGGAAAAAAAATGACTGCTAGCAATTTGTCATGGCCAGAACCAATAACACCAACAAGATTGTGCCATGCAGGAGGACTGAATTAGCTATTTCAGTATAGGATTTATAAACTCACAGATGGATAGCTAGAAGAAGTAGGCATTATTTAAAACAATTCATTTAACCGATGAAGAAAATGAAGCCCCAAGATAAAAAGTGATTTCAATTCAATTCAGTTCAATAAATATTAATGACCTAATATGAGCAAGGCCCCGTGTTAGGTACTGAGTGTACAAAGAAAAATCTTGTGCATAGATAAGTAAACTACAATATAGAGTATGATGAGACCAGGGAGAGAGACAACAGCTTCCAGGGAAATTGAGAGGGGATAGAACAGGCTCAGCTCTGGCCATGTGGGGAGGGAGGAGGGAAGCATGTATATGTCTGTGTATGCATGTTTGCAGGTTTGCATAGAGACAAAGGAATATAGAGATGATACCTCAGCTGAGTCTTTAAAGAAGATAAAGATGATGAGGGTAGATGTGAGAAGGAAGTACATTTTAGTTACATGGCAGCAGCTCATGCAGAAATGTTTAAAAGCAGAAATGACATTTTGGTTTAGGAAACAGCTCATGGTACAATTTAAACTGAATGTAAAGTGAGGGGTAGAGAAAGGAAGTGAAGTTGATATTTTCAGAGGTAACATGAAAGAATCTGGAAAGGGAGATTGGAGCTGGATGTGAATTGGACCTTTGATATTAAACGAGAGAAGGCAGCAGGAAAGCACAGGATGGTACAATGGCGTGGCTAGACCTGTGAGATTATTTAGACTGTTGCTTGTTGCAAGGATTGGAGATGGGAAAAGATCACAAATTTGAAGTGTGATAGTTGGGTATTTGAACCTATGAAAAGAAAATGAACTGTTTCCTCAGACTCTAAATCCATTTCCCCTTTCCCCCCACATTGTCTCATTCTTTAGCTTTTCAAATTAGAAATCCTACTTTTCTCCATTACTTGGTTTTATTTTTACAATTTTTGTCTTAAATTCTAGTAAAGCCCTTTCGACATACTCATCTTCCATGTCCAAGTGAACCAAGAGAGAGAAGGAATTAACCAGTTTGGGAGATGAAAGTTTCACCACACTCTTTTTTTTAAACAATATTTTATTTGGTCATTTCAAAACATTATTCATTGGAGACAAAGATCATTTTCTTTTCCTCCCCCCCTCCCCCTCATAGCTGATGCGTGAATCCACTGGGTATCACGTGTGTTCTTGATTCGAACCCATTTTCATGTTGTTGGTATTTGCATTAGAGTATTCATTTAGAGTCTCTCCTCAATCATGTCCCCTCAACCCCTGTAGTCAAGCAGTTGCCTTTCATCGGTGTTTTTACTCCCACAGTTTATCTTCTGCTTGTGGATAGTGTTTTTTAGATCCCTGCAGATTGTTCAGGGACATTGCATTGACCCTAATGGAGAAGTTCATTGCATTTGATTGTACCTCAGTGTATCAGTCTCTGTGTACAATGTTCTCCTGGTTCTGCTCCTCTCATTCTGCATCACTTCCTGGAGGTTGTTCCAGTCTCCATGGAACTCCTCCACTTTATTATTCCTTTTAGCACAATAGTATTCCATCACCAACATAGACCACAATTTGTTCAGCCATTCCCTAATTTAAAGGCATCCCCTCATTTTCCAATTTTTGGCCACCACAAAGAGTGCAGCTATGAATATTCTTGTACAAGTTTTTTTTTCCCTTATTATCTCTTTGGGGTACAAGCCCAGCAGTGCTATGGCTGGATCAAAGGGCAGACAATTTATCGCCCTTTGGGTGTCACCACATTCTTTCCTGTTCAAACCAAACCTATAGTATTGTGATCTTTTCTGGTTGCCACCTTCCTGTTCTAAATCATAGGGTCATAGAGTATGATATAAAAACCACTTTAGAAGCTATCTAGTCTAACTGCATTTAATGGATGACTTAGTAGATATAAGGAAAGTTAAGTGATGTGTCTAGAGTTATAAAGCTAGTACGAGAGGTGCAATTTGAAAATAGTTCTTCTGATTTCAGAGAAATAGGGAGGGAGGTGTAGAGACCAACAAAGGTAGAGAGACTGATAATGACTACTGGCTGCTCTTTTGCCCACAAGAAGGTATAGAAAGAGACATCTGCTCTACTGACCTCCAGTAATAAAGATAGAAAGAATCCGTTCTATGGTCCTGCAGGATGAATGACCAGATGAGTCAAAGAGCTTTCTGCTTTCCTGCCCAACTGAAGAGAACAGTTAAGAGAAAGATCATTGCTGATCTATGTTTTGAAGCCAAGCCCACTACAGTTATAGTTAGTCACATATTTGATTTTTCACTTATACTCAACAATTCCCACTTGAGAATTGGAAAGCCTTTTTTATTCTTTTTCTTTATTTTTTTTTCCTTTTGACTTCAAAGGGAAGAAGAGTACAGCTGGTCTATCCCTCCCGCCCCCCCTACTCCCCACCGTTCTAGGTGCTACTTTTCATCCTAAAATTGCATTTACTTTTTGGACTGCTATATCATACTCTTGTCTCACACTGAACTTGAAGTACACCAAATTCCCTGACATTTCTCAAATGAACCTCTTTCTAGCAATGGTTATATGTTTATTAAGTAAATTTACTTCACCCAAGTGTAAATATTAATTTTTATCTCAATTAAATCTCATTTTATTAAATTCAGCTAAATATTTTAGTGTATCAATAGTTTTTTGAATCCTCATTCTATCAGCCAGATTTTTATGTGAAAATTGTCACCTGAAAATTTAATAAACATGCCATCTCTGTCTCCATCCAATTCACTGAAGAACATGTTAAGCAGAATGGGACTAGGGACACATTACTGAGCCTTTCTGCCTAAAGACCTTCTTCCAAGTTGATATTCAATTATTAATTACCATTAAACTATTATTTTTAGAATATACTCATTCACCCAGTTTTGTATTCACTTACTATACTTTTTTGTTACCTCCAATTTCTCAATCTTATCTAGAAGAATTACAGGAGAGAATCTATCAAACATTTTAATAATATGACATAAGACCACACATAAAGTTCTTTGCTTGTGTAATTTAAACTCATTCAGGAAGGCAGCATACCACTGTTGAATTTCCAGTAAAGGAGTATATTAGATTGTTCTCTTAAAAAAAATCAAGCACTATGGATATATATTTTGCATGATAATACACATATAACCCAGATCTAGTTGCTTTCCAACTCTGGGAGTGGGGAGGGAAGAGAGAGACACAATTTGGATCATATAATTTTAGAAATTTATTTAGAAATTTGTTATTGCATGCAATTGGCAAAATAAAATATAACTAAAAGAAACATACAATAAATAAAATGGTATAATAAAAATAATAAAGAATGACAATTAGCTTTGTAGTATCTGAACTATCCATAGCTTGGTGCTATACTGGAGTCACTAATTTAGGATTTATCGATTACTATTTAGTAATACATGAAGTATAGCCTTTTCCTAAGAGACTGCAGTAGACTTGACCATATGGAGATACTAAGTCTGCAAAATGCCTAGACTGCTTTCCTCCTTGTTTTACACACATACCTACTGAGGAGACCCCTGGAGGGTGATTATTAGATATCATTCATGAACTTTCATGGTGTGCATTCCAATTTAATCAAATGGATGAAATGGGATATTACAAAGTCATTTTCTCACAATCTCTACCCTATGTTGAACTCCATTCTATCTGGTCACTTCTTCATTCATTTATAGATACTCTAATAACATAGTTTATTGTACATAGAATAATATGAAGAGGAAATGAGAACAAGTAGTCACATATGGAGACATTTACTCTAAAACATCTGTTCCCTTCTTTCTGCTTCTCATACCAGTTTTCTTTGATGTGGATGAGACACAACTCACAAAAAGCAATAGGTGGATGGGAATATATTCCTTGACTAAGATTCATGAGCTAAAAGGTAAATGTGGGAACTTCTATTCCCCATGTGTAGGATAAAAATACAGGTTATAGAGAACTCATGAACTCATCAGCAAAACAGGATTCACAATATGTGACAGTCTTATCAACTTTGGATCTCTCTCTTGTTGGATCCTCTTCCTGGATCTCAGCAGCTAGTCTCTACTCCATCAATTTCTTCCCATCAAAATTCTTTTCAAGATACCTGTGAAGACATAGGGGTCATAGTAGCTATTTAACCCTGACGTCTCCCCTGAGCTAGTCATGGTAGCAATATCTCTCTATAGTGTCTGCAAGTTATGCTGGCTGCTCTTTCTCTTCTCTCCCTGAAGTTCCAGTTGTGAAATGAGAAGGAAGAGAAAGGAAGTAAAAAGGAGGTTGTGCAAATTACAGAAATCCTTTTTTTTTTTCATCTGCAACTTTATTTCCTATTCCTTTACTGTAGTTCGGGACATACATTTTCTGCTGCCCCTGACTATCCTAGAAAAAGTTGGGGCAGTCTCCTATCTGATGGTGTAGACACCATTCTACACCACCTGTCTTTTTGTATAGAAGGTGTCTCAAGTGCCAGAGATATTAAAGAAGGTGATGTAGAAGAAACAACCATGTTATTCCAACATCTAAGTAAAATGTCGATAATACTCCCCTAATCAAGCCATCTAGTCACTTTATCTGAGTCAGGGGGTGGACTTAAGGTTAGTCATATACTAATTCTTTCTATTACAATATCTGAGAATGGAAAGAATAAGGGTGAGGGTGAGATAAGGAAAAGAAATATGTTTCCTATGTCCTAGCTCAAGTGGGTTCTAGTATTAGTGTTGGTGCTGCTGTTGCTACCATAGCAGCTGCCAGATAGATCTCAAAATGTATTAAGTACTTGGAAAAATAAGATCAAGTGGGAAATCAACCCCACATCATATAATTTAATAAAGAATTCCTCAAAGAAATCTTTGCTATATGAAAGATACACACACACATATTTTCTCCTCCTATCTTTGTTAAACTCCACTACTTTTTTTCCTAGTAATAGCTGTTTCCAAGAACATTTTGATATGGAACAATTTAGAGAATTATCATCTAGCAAGAAAATATTATTCCATTGGGGAAAGGAAAGAGAAGAATAAAATATATGATTAAGTATATTTACTGAAGGTACAATCTTCTTTATTGAAGTGTGACACCTGATAGATAGTTCCTTTTGCTGGTCTGATATCAATCTAAGTACGTTTCATATTTTTCAGTGACTCCATATGCTGCAGGATGGCCATAATATGTTTATTTATTAGATATGTTGCAGTTCACTTATAATAAGTAATTCTCCCAAATAGTTTTTGAGATACCTCAGGGCACCATCAATTATTTCAAGATGTGTGGTAAGCTTGTGAACAACATTAATCATATGTCAATCCAACAGTAGGGTATTGTAATTTCTGAAACATTCTATCTAGTGGACTCTGATTATTTCTATAGTCCTATGCAATTTAGAATATGTCAATGAAAGAACTTGCTTTTAATGGAGAAATAGTTGATGAAAGCATTTTCCAAAGAGTATTTTAGCCTTCAGAGAATTTTCTGCAAGTGAATAAGTGAATCAGTGAGAGAATGTGTGTGTATATATATACATATATATATATATATATATATATATATATATATATATATATATATATATATATATATATATATATATATATATATATATATATATATATATATATATTTAGCTGCTAGCATGCGGCAGCGGCCACACCCCGGGCAACAGCTTCAACAGGCCAGCTAAACCTTGTGAGGGTAGCCATCGGGTCAACATCGAGCCCTGGTGAACTAGGACTTTGCTCACCCAGCATGTGAAGACTGCTTCGGCGGAACAGGCGGAAGAAACCAACAAGAAGGTTCAACGGTTGAGATGGCGATGCAGCAAGGCACTGTGGAGTGCTTAGGGCATGATGGAGCACAAAAGACAACTCGGTCATCCAGTGCAGCTGAGGAAGTCTCCAGGTGTAACGACTTTTCGTGCCATTGGACCCATGCTTCCAATGCCGAGAGAGTGGGACTGTCTGTGCATCGACTTTTCCACTTAAATCTTCATGCACAAGTGTCTTTGTGCACAAAAACACACAAAGACAATAGTCATCCTCGGTTCGAGAGACAACCAACAACAAATATATATATATATATATATATATATATATATATATATGTTCATTAGGCAAAAACAAATATATTAAAGCAATCAGCATAAAAGTTAGATATACTGTTTCATCTCCTGACTCTTGCTCTCTATTTCTTTCTCCTTACAGAATTGCAGTTCAAAGGGGATCTTAAATATAATACCTACCTATAGTAGTATGAATCCACTCACAAAAAGTGTACAGTCTCTTCTTGAAAACCTATTTTCAAGAAAAAATCACTATCTTGGGAAACACCTCATTCCATTTCATACTTATAATTTTCAGTAAGTTTTTCCTTTCATTGAGCCCCAAAATGTCTCAATATATTCCTCTATTTCTCTCCATTACCCCTTATGTCTTCAAGCTCCGTCCTGGAGGTAAATATATTCAAGTACAGGATCCTGGCTCCTGGTATCATCATCTCAGCATTCCTGGCACCAGGGCACTCATAAGTAGCCAAGAATTGACTGAGTAAATAATAGTCATTTAAAAATGCTAAGCAAATCAATCTTAATAGCTTATATTTATATCAGGCTTTAAGGCTTACAAAGTATTTTACACATTATAGCATGAATGATAACTTGGTATGAATTTGTATATTATGCAATCTAAAATTGTTCAGTTTTAGGAATTAAAGAGATTAAAAGAATTTTAAAGTTATTGTAATCCTTAGAGAATACACCTTCTAAATCTCTTCTCATATCATTGAGGAAACTGAGTTTTAGGTTAAGTGACTCATCTAAAGTCATACAGCCAGTAGTGGTCAAATCTCGATTGACTGGTATCCCAGTGATCTTTTCATCATTCCATACTATACATACTTGTAACTAAGTTTTAAAAGTTTATAATCTTTTGCTTATTCACATATTCAAGTGTGCATATATGCATACACACATAATCAATCATATTAAATAACTATGTTATAGTAATAGAAAGAGCTTATACTTAAAAAGAATACTTTATACAAAGTTGAAGAAAATAAATAATAAAATATTAAAAAAATAATAAAAATACCTTATGATGTAAGTAGCACAAATACTTATAAATCTTGTCTAATTTGATCATCAAAACAATTCTATTAGTATTATCATTCTCATTCTGTAGTTGAAGAATATGAGGCCGACAGAGGAAAATAAGTAGTTCAGATTAATATCTGAGGCTAGATTTGAATTCAGGTCTACCCCACTCCAGGCTCAATGCTCTATCCCCTGTATCATTTAGTTGCTTCAGGCCATGTAAATGTGATTCTTCAATGATGATGAGAATAAAAAACTCAAATATTTCAAAGTAAAGACCTTAATGTGGTAAATGAATGATACTTCATCTTAATGATTAAAACTCTAGAATGTACAAAGCAAAGCCCAGAAAAAGTACTCTCAAAGGGAATGTAAGACAACAAAGTCTTTTTCCCCTAATTTATTTCATTTTAATGTGAAACTTCAGTTTTTTACAAGCAGATGAGATGCAAATGGGAAGAGCTCTCTTACTTGGAGGATGCTGGATTGGGAGAGGAGCTTGCTGTTGCTGTGCACTGTTTTAGAGAAATGGGACTAGGTTGTATAACTAGGAGCAGGTTTTCAGATTGGGGAAGGGAAGATGATCTGTTAAACTTTATTGTCTTCCCCAGCTCAAAATGTAGAGACTGGTACTTTCTCTTGGGGGAAGAATTCATTTCTCCATCATGGATCAAAGGACCAGGTTGGTGGTCCTACCTTCACTCCTTGCTAGTGGTTCAATCTTGAGAATCAAGCTGGGCCCCAGAGAAAGTGGAGTGTAGGTTTCTGATTGTGAGAGGATCAGGGGAAGAAGAGAAGGAAGTAACAGGAAGATGGGTAATTCCTGGGGGGATGGATAAACAAACCAGAGCATATAAGCAGCCATCATGTAGTTTGCAGGTCTGGACTGGTTTCATTAGCTCTTGCTGTTCTCGTCTTCTCTTAGATCATTCCTTGAGAAAAACCCAGTCCAGAGGATGTTGGCTTCTCTGTATTCAAGGGACCTTTCTGATAAGTCTTGGTATTCTCCTCCTTGGGTTTCTTGCTCATCTCAAACAGAAGCTACTGGTGCATCTAGCTTTCAAACATCTTCCAGTTCTTAGGATCCATGTTGCTCTTGAGGTGCTTCAGGTTCTCCTGAGAGATCTTGGTGAGCTCAGGGAAAGATCTCCTGGGGTCAGACTTCAGTAACAGCTACTTCACTTCACTTGGTCCCCATTACTATTTCCAATCTTGGTCAAGCCATTAGGGCCTTGGAGTCTGTAAGTGTCCTCTTCAGTAGGTCAGCAGTCTCTGTCTCCTTCAGAAGAAAGTCTTAAGATTAGATCCACACTGCTTCTGTACATGACCATGGCATGGACCATACTGCTGGTGACCACACAGGTAAAGGAGATGGTATAAAAATAGACTCGAACTCTGGACTTCAATCCCCACAAGCCCTTGCTCCACTTCCCCAAAATGCTTTGAATTCTCACAGAATTCTGAGGTGGGCCGAGATCGAGAAGGGATTTAAGCTGATTGCAAAGGCTTTTGTGTTCCTTTTTGGACTTCTGTTTGGGAGCAGACATGGCTCTTTCCATAATGTAGGTGAGGTCTTGTCTAGGCCTCTCTGGCCTAGGCACGTTTTTCTTATCCTGTATCTTCTTTAATCCTTAATTTTTAATAAACCTCTAAAATTATAATACTCCTTGCAGAGAGAAATTAATTTCTACCTGCCTCAGTCTCCCCTAAATTTTAATCTTTAAAATGGTTTCTGACCTGACTGGACTGATTCCCTAATCTACCTTGGTAAAACTTGGTATAACGCATGGAAAATATGCAAAGTAGGCTCATCACTACCACCTCAGAAAAAAAGAGATAGAAATTGGAATTCTGAGTTCAGAGAAGAGCTACAAGGTCTGCTTGGCAGAAATATGGAATGAATGAAGAAATCATAGCATATAAGTCTGGAAAAAGATTGGTGAGATGCAGACTATGGAAAGTTGTAAATGTTAGATTGAGGATCTTGTATATTATCCTAGAGGAAATGAGGAGCCATTAGAAATTTCATGTCCATATTTTCGTTTGAAGAATGTTAAATGGGCAGCTATATTTGGCAAGAGAAAAAATGAAGACAAGGAGACTAATTATGAAGGTTTTTCTATTTTTAATAGTCTAAGTGAGAGGTAAATGGGTAGTTAGATGGTATAAGGGTTGGAGTGCTGGTCCTGGACTCTGGAAGACTCATCTTACTATGGCTTCAGTCACTTAGTAGCCACATGACTCTGGGAAAGTCACTTAATTCTGTTTTCTTCATTTTCATCATCTGTAAAAAGGAGCCAGTGAAGGAAATGACAAGCATCTCCAGTATCTATTCTGAGAAAACTCTAAAGAGGGTCATGAAAAGTGGAACATGGCTGAAAACAACTGCATTACAACAAGGTAAAGGATGAAGAAGTTGGCTAGAGAGAAGCAGAATTGATGGAACCTGGGATCTGATTGGATATATGGAAGATTCAAGTTTGACTCTTAAATTATGAACCTGGTCACTAGAAGGATGATGGTTCCTTTAATAGAAATAACAAAGTTTGGAGAACGGCAGAATTAGGTAGGAAGACACATTCTGCTCTGGTTATGCTCAGGTTGAGATGCTTACAAAACAACCACATGGACTGACTGAACTGTCTGAGGCTGATGGTGACTCATGTGGGAAAGGGGCTGGGAATGAGCCTAGGTTTTCTCCTACCCTTACCCCCCACCCCCAGGCCATATAGCCCAAAGAAACAGACCCAAACCTTTTGCTTTTTTCATATTTTCTTTCCATTCTAAGGTCAGGGAGTAGAGTGAGCCACAAGGATGTGAGTTTAATCCAAGCCAGAAGCAATAACTAGAAGAGAAAGAGTTGAAGACAATAATCCAACAGAAACAGGGACTGCCAGCTTTAGACTTAATCTTAGAGGGACTAAATGTTATGAAGGAATGAAGGTAAATCCCACCCATTCCCCCATCTCCATCCAAAGATAGTTTAATGCAGAAAACATGCTTGTTCTTTCTGTATCTTTGAAATAGTCTTTTGCAAATGCTAATCCATTGTTGAATAATTAAATTTGATTTAGGTATTGGTTATTGGGTGCCTAAAATGGAGAGGGGGATGTATGGCTATTGGGGACAGAAGTGGATGACAAGAAAGAGAATCCCCAAAACTTTCATGGTATTTGGAAAAAGCCTTAAGGGAAATAAAGTATGATAGATCTAGCCCTGAGAAATGAGGTCAGTAGATATACACACAAACATGTATGTATATATATTTATAGTATGTATCTTTAAGTGTGTATGTATGTACAAAAGTTTTTGCACATATATGCATACATACATATATATATGATGTATTGTATGTGATCTGCATGGATATTATAATTAAATCCTTTAAACCTAAAGAAATCTTTGAGAAAGAGTGATGTAGACATGAAGTGAAGAAGGCCCACAATGAATCTTTCAAGGTGCAAATGCTCAAGATATGGGTAATAGATAATAATTGAGCAAAGGGGACTGAAAAGGCATGTTCAAGCAAGTAGGAAGAGAATCGGAAGAAATGTGTCATAGAAACAGGAGAAGAGAGAAATGTAGAAGTAGAGAATGGTTTAACACTTTTAAAACCTGCAGATCTAAACTAGGATGAAGACTGGAAAAAAAAGCCATTGGATTTAGTGATATGATTGTCAGTTACTTTAAAGACTGCAATTTTAGCCAAATGGTGGGGCCGGAAGCCAGATTACAAGTTACTAGAAATAAGAAAATAGAAGTTTCTGTATTTTGTAAAAGGGATTTTGTGAGGGATAGCCATGAAGCGCTGCATTCTCATTTCAGTCTTCATGGTACCTGGTCACTCTTTTCAAAATAGTTGAACAGATTTTGCCTTTTATATCCTGCCAGTGAATAAGATCCAAGCTCACCTTAAATAAGAAGTGAGAATTGGAAGATGAGATTGTCTGAAATGCAAAATACTTGTCACTAGTGAAATCACTATAAAATTAGATTACACCATAAATAAACTTTCCAGTGTTAAATCTTCCAGAGGGATAGTATATTTAGAAAAGCTGCTTTGTTAGCACCACTCATTAAAGAAAACATGCAAGGTTATTAGATATTCACAGGTAAGGGAGTGATCCTGTTTTGCATGCTGAATCATTATTATACTCCAAGTAATTACAGTTCCACCTATCCATGTGCTACCTTACCCTCTGTGGATTGCTTGAAATGCTTTTCTTAGCACTGTGGAAGGCTCATAAGGGCTTAAGCTATGTCTTTGTAACCACACAAATGTTTATCTGAGTCTTTAAAATGCTTCAGGGAACTCTTAAAGTGCATCAGTGGCAACTCTAAAAACTAACATGGCTTTAATTGTAAATGGGCTATTTCACATAGTCTATTGCTGCTTTAAAAGAAGCAGCACCTTAGACAAATGGAGGGAGCTTCAGGAGGTGGAGCAACGGTTTTCCTATAGAATTTACAATTCTTAGAACATTTCCATTCCAATTTAATAAGCATTTATAAAGTATCTGTTGCATGAAAGGCACTATGCTAGAAATAGGGGGATACAGAGACCAAAATTATTCTATATTGAGTGATGCAGCATGTAAATGAGTACATACATGGTAATTTGAAGGGTGAGACTACACAAACAACTAAGGGCATCAGAGAGATATCCTGTAGAAATTCAAACATGAGTTGAATCTCGAAGGAAGCTTAAAAATCTAAGAGATAATGGGGTGAAATGAGTGCACTCCAAATATAGGAAACAGCCTATAATAGGGGCCATCAAGTAGCTGAGTTCAGATTTAACATAGTGATTGATAGATGTGAATATGTCACTCACCACTAGTGAATTAACTTGAATATGATAAGAAGCCATTACATGCTGAAAAAGGTACCATCTTAAAAAAAAATCCTATGAAAGTTCGCCATTATCTATGAAATAAAAGTCCAAACTTCATAGTATGATATTTAGTACTTGCTAAAATCTGGGTTAAATGCTATTTTTCAACACTAACCCTGATTATTTCTTGTCAAGTATTGGAGATCCTGGCAAACTGGACTACCCTACCCTTTCTTGAGTATGTCTGTGCTTTCCTGCCTTCTTTTTTTTTTCCTTATTCTAGATCCCAAGACTATCATGTGTTTCCCACATCCCTTGAACTTATTCAAGGACCACTGTTTCCATGAAAAACTTTTCTTTTATTCTTTAGCCAACAGACTTGTATTTCTCTCAAATAATCCCCTGTCGCATCATTTATTCTTTTATTATAGTGTAAATTTAGTACTTTTAATTGGGAATGTGTTTTACCATTTCTATCAGACTTTTAGATGTTTGACATCAGACTTTCTTGATCCATATCCTGAAGTTTAGAGAGTAATTGTTTGGGTTGAATTAATTATTAACACAAAGGCCAAGTCAAGTTAGAAAGTATTTGTTGTGTCTACAAACTGTGCTTAATACTAAGGACACAATGAAAGGTAAAAGCAAAATCCACAACAAAAAATATTTTCTATTCTTAAGGAACTCACAGTCTAATGGGAGTGACAAGATATTGATATCAGTATCACTATCTTATTTTCATTTTCTCTTTGCCTCTATCTCTGTCTGTCTTTCTGTCTGTCTGTCTGTTTGTCTGTCTCTCTATTTATCTACCAGGATTTGGCAAATTATTGAATGTGGGGTATGAAATTGAGAGGAGTTTAAAATGATACCTAGGCTGTGAACCTTGGTAAATGGGGAGGTGATGGTAGCCTTGACGTTTAGAAAGGTAGAAAGAGGGGAAGGTTTTGGAGAAAATATAATAAATGCAGTTTTGGACTTATTAAGCTGAAGATGCCTACAGGAAATTTACTTCTAGATAGCGAATAGGCAATTGGATTATAAATTCAGGGGAGAGGTAAGGGCTGGTCACTGCATCAGATAATAATCTACTTTCTAATAATATGGCAGGTGATGAGATTACCAAGATTAATAATAGAGATTGAGAAAAGAAAAAGCCCTCTAACAAGCCTTGAGTGTACCTCTGCTTAATGGAAGTAACCTCAATAAAGAAATAAGGTAATTGCATTGAAGTAGTCCAAAAGATAAGAGATTCGGGAGATAACAGTGCCCCAAAATCCTAGAAAGAAGATAGTATCAAAGGAAAAGAAGATGATTGAGAAAAGGCCAATGGGATTGAAAAAAGATAATAAAGAGATTGTTAGGAACTTTTAGAGAGAACAATTTCAGCTAAATGATATAATCAGAAAACAAATATCAGGGTTAAGAAGAGAGTGAAAATACAGGTAGTGGAGACATTGCTCATGGCTTTCTTAACAAAAGGTAGAAAAGATAATAGTTGTAGAGATAAACTGAGAGAATGAGGCTTTGGTTTAAAAAATTTTACAGCTGATACAATTTTTAATAGTCATTTTAATCTAGGTTTCCCCTCTCCCTTCCAGCTCCAAATCCTCATGATGGCAATTAATATGATATATACTGTATATGTGTTATTATACAATACACATTTCTATGTTCATCAAGTTGTAAAAGAAGGCAGATTATTTACATTAGAGGAAAAACTCATGGAGGAAACTGAAGAAGGGTATGCTTCACTCTGCATTCAGACTGTCAGTTCCTTCTATGGCAATGGACAACCATGTGGTTATTCTGGAACCTTGCATTGCTGATAATAGTTAATTTGGTCACAGTTAATTATTGTACATGATTGCTATTACTGTGTATGATATTCTCCTGATTCTCACTTTAATTTGCATCATTTCATATAAATCTTTTTGTGTTTTTTTTGTAGTTGTCTTAGTCATCATTTTTATGGCACAACAATATTTCATTACAATTGCATACCATAACTTGTTCAACCATTCCCCTGTTGATAAACAGCTCTTAAACTTTCAGTACTTTGCCAACACAAAAAGAACTAGTCTAAATATTTTTGTACAAATAATTCCTTTTCCTCTATCTTTGATTTATTTGGGATACAGACTTACTAGTGCTATGGCTGGATCAATGAGTATTCACAGTCTTATGACCCTTTGAGTAAGAGCAAGGTGTATTTTGGGATGTATTTTTTGATGATATGGGACACCTGGACTTGTGGGCAGATGGGTTGCCAGGTAGATCAAAAATACCTGAGGTAAAATCTCTATTTAGATATTTAATTGTTTGACACCGTGTAAATCAATTAACTTTCTCAGCCTCAGTTTCCTCACCAGTCAAAAGGGAATAATATTAGAATTTACCTTGTAGGATGGTTGTGAGAATCAAATGAGCTTTCATTTCAGAGTTCTTTGTAAATCTTAAAGAGTTAGCTAATTATTATTATTATCATCATTTGTATTAATAGTAGTAGTGTTGTATGCAGTCAGGAAGCAGCCAGTAGGAGGGGAGAGAACACATTTTAGTAAAAGAAGAGTCATGATAGAAGGGGCATCTTTCTGGAAAATATGAGATGGGATGGAATCACTTATTGGAGGGTTAGCTTTGGCAAGGAAAAGGATTAAGAGGAAAGGAGATAATATTAGAAAATATCTTGGTCATACAAAAAGATGAAGAAGAAAGAAAAGAAGGTTTTCATATCCTTAGCAGCTCTTTTTATGTCAAGAGTTTGAGATGAGGGAGAGGAAGTTTTAATATGTAAATCAAGCCATTACAACTTATTATTGTAAGGAGTTTATTCATTTTGCTAAATGTAGAGCCCTTCCTAAAATTAGTAAATAAAATGCTAAATATATTTTATTTCAATTTTTCCTTTGATACTTTATCCATCTAATGATTCTTCAAGTTCCATTTCTGAAAGATTTTACCTTTCAAATCATATTAAGTCATTAAGTTGAGGTCATTAAGTTTAACATATTTTTTTCTGCTTTATTTCTCATTTTTTTTGTTCTGTGTTAGGAGCTAGCTGCAGAAGAGATAAATGTCAGCTAGCATTTTGTTGCAGTATTAAAGGGGAATTCAAAATATCTACCTTCATTGTTATCAGTAATTTGATTTGTTTTCTGGTTTTTTTAATTATTAGTTATGACAATAATGTAAATAATCTGAATTATAAAATTAAGAGGCAAGACCAAGAAAAAGGCCTCAATGTTCTGCTTATAGAAAACATATCAAATATGAAAATATATGGCAAATTAAAGTTGAGGTTGTTCTTTTTGTTAAAAGAAAATGTTCTCTGGCCTGAGATATTTCTTAGTTGTGTGACTCTGGGCAAGTAAATGAAACTCCATTGCCTAGCCCTTACTGTTTTTCTGCCTTGAAACAAATACATAGTATTGATTCTAAGATGGAAGGTAAAGGGTTTTTTTTTTTAACTGAATGTTAACATTTTAAATTTGTGCTTGGCTAGTAATTAGGCATTTTCTTATATTAAAAAGAAGAAAATCAGTGAATTATGCTGATACCTAAAATCTACAGAAAAGGAAAAAATAGCAACCCAAAGTTGGGAGGAAAAACAAAGAAATTGTCAAGAAAAGGCAGAAATAAATATAGTAGTAAATAAAACCTGAAGTTATACATAAAACCTAGAGTTTTTAAAAAGACTAAATTGAGTCATTAGCACTTTTAATTTAAAAAAAAGAAAAGGAAAATGCAACCAGGCAAAAGTACAAATAAAAAACAGAGAGCTCACAACAAATACAAAATAAAATATTATTAGGAAATACCTCACATAGAAGTATATGAACAAATTAAATACTCTAAAAGAAATATATGATTATTTGCAAAATATAAATGACCAAATTGGTATTTCAAAAAAATTAAGAGGTTCAATAAACTAATTTAGGCTGTAAGAATCAAATTATCCAAACATTATTTCACATAAACATACAATATACAAATAGACCTAAAATAGTTGACTACTGAATTTTCTAAATAATCTCCATGTAGTACATCTTTATATATGTACATAGAAAGAAAGTTTAAACACTACTGTCCCAAAGCCTTTTATGAGTCAAATATGAAACACTCAAAATTGGACAAAATAATAACATTGTAGAATAATTTGTTCGATATAGATTCAAGGATACTACAGAAAATCTTAGTGAGTACAGTGGAATTACCACCAGCCCCATAGTTATAAAATCTAAATTCCAAACTTTGATACTATAGGGATGACAATGGACAAGTCATTTAATCTTCCTGAGGCTCTATTTTCTCATTTATAAAATGAGAGAGTCAGACTAGTCAGCCCACCCTGAAGGTAAGGACCAATTGGAATGCTCCCCAAGTGTATACAACTCCACATGCTCATTCTGAGTACCCTGACCCAAAGAAATTATGTCCATTTTTAAAAGTCTTAATATTACTATATGTAATTTAAAAATAAAAAAATATATTAATATGCATATTAACCAACATGCTAATAAGCTATCACCCTTGTCCTTAAAACAAATCTAAACTAGATTGATAGAATATCCTTATTTAACCTAGTTTTAGTTTTATCTCCTCCAAAATAACAGAACTGCATTACTTTCTTGTTTATTTTTAAATATCCTTTTAAAGCATTTCACTAATCAGACTTTCCTGTGCTAGCAAAAAAAAAAACAAAGTACAAAATAATTCTATTCATTTGTTTGGTCTTTATGATCTAAAAGACATTTTGCTATACCATTTCTATAATAATATATAGTGGGACATTGGTATATGTCATCTAATATGTAAAATCATCTCATTTTCTGTTTTACAAAAGATATTGTACATGCCATTAGCCAGGTCTTTTTTGTGAATAAATTGCTGTCTGCACCTTTCAAATGTCCATATTTGCCATCAGCTCAGAATCTTGCCATAGTCTACAAAAATGAATTGCATCATACAGTCTTCTTATAAGGTAGTTAGCATTGATGATCTATTTACCAGGGAACAATACTGGCAAGTAAGTGATAATAAATATAAAAATAAAATTAAATATTAAAATTAAAAAATTAAAGAAAACTCAATGGCAAATACTTGCACTCTGTAATTTGTCTCAACTATTGTAAACTATTCCTATTTTTTTCTTTTTTTTTTTTAATAACCACTATCTTCCCCTTCACCACAGCTCACATGTAGATATAGCCCTTTTCCTTGCCAAGGCAATCACCTCTAAATGTGCCTTTGATCCCATTCCACCCTGTCTTCTCCAGATGATGGCTCTCTTTGTCATCTCCATGCTCTCACTAATCTTCCATCTTTTCTATTTGCTGGCAGCTTCTCTGTTTCCTACAAACACACGGATGTATTAAAATAAACAACAAAATAAGATTTTGATCTGATCTTCTCAGTTAGCTATTGTCCTATACATCTTCAACCTTTCATGGTTAAGGACCTTCAGAAAGCTATCTATAGTGTGGGTTCTTCCTTTTTCTCTTATAGCATTCTCTTCTAAATTTGCTATGGACTGGCTTGTGACTATCATTCATCTGAAACTGACCTTTTCAAAGTTACTAGTGACCTCTTAATTCAGATGTCTAGTGACCTTTTTAAACTTCTAGTTCTTTTTAACCACTCTTGAATCTTTGACATTATACATCACCCTCTTGACCTGGATAACCTTTTTTCTTCTCTAGGACTCCATGACATTTCTCTTTCCAGATCCTCTTCTAACACTGGTACAGCAGTTTCTTCTAGGTCACCTTTCTTGGATCTATCCCCTGGTCTTCCCCACTAGTTGTGCATATCTCTCAAAACTCTGTCCTGGACTTTCTCTCTTCTACCTCTTAGTGATCACTAATTATCATCTCTATTCATACATTTATCAGTTCTATTTATCCATCTCCAAACTTAATCGTGACATCTGGCCTCATATTACCAACTGCTTATTGGACATTTCAAACTTGATGTTCTTTAGACATTTCAAATGTGTAATACAAAATTTATTAGCTTTTTTCCTCAAACTATTTTCTCTTATAAACTTGACTTACTGGTGAGAGTATCACAACTTGTCAGTCACTCAGATTTACAACCTCACTGCCTGTAGTTATTGGCTGCTTAAACTGTTATAGCACAGTAGGAACAGGAGCCATGTCTAAACCTTGCATAGATAGACCAGTTTGGATTTTTGGTCTCAACATTTTTCAGAACAGCAAGATACTTGACAAATTAAGAGCTATTGGATAGAAGACACACTGGATAAATGTGTGGATGGATTGGTGAAACTCCACCTCCTTTCTCAGAAAACAAAACAAAACAAATTTCAGGGATATGTCTTCCTGAAGCTTCCTTAATCAGTTCAGCTTCATTTATGAGGGAAAATGGATTATTATAAATGCAGCTATAACTTAAATCTTGTCCTTTACTCACACTCATCCCACACATTCCATGTATTGTCAAGTCTTATCCTTACATTTTTTACAATGTCTCTCATATATAATCCCCTTTTTCTCTACACATAGTTGCCAACCTGGTTCATTTGTTCCTTCCTAGATCATTTGTTGGCTTTCTGGTTTGACTCCCTCTTTCAAGTGTTTCTTCATTTCTATCCATTGTCTGCTCTGCTTCTAAATGATGTTCCTAAAATTTAAGTTGAACCATATCACCCCCTACATCCTGGCACTCAATTCACTCCAATGGCTGCTTAGTTCCTCCAAGATCAAATACAAAGACCGGTTTTGTTTTTCTACAGCTTTTCACAAACTGTATCTTTTTTTTTTAAACCTATCCAGTCTTCTTATATTGTACTCTCCATCAAGTACTCTATGATCCAATCATACTGATCTTGCTCTTCTTGCACAAGGTACTCTATCTCTTGATTTTGTGCTTTTCTTCACTGGATCTCCCCCACATCTATATAAGTTCTCTCCTCATCTCCATTGATGGGACTTCCTGGCTACATTAACACGTTAGCAAAAATTCCACTTTCTGCTAGATATCTTTTCCCATCTCCTCCCTTCATTGCTAGTGGCTTTCCTTTGAGAATCATACCTCTTCCCTTTATACTGCATATACATATTATAGGCATATAGTTGTCTCTTCCACTAGAATTGAGCTTCTTGAAGGCAGCGATTATGCTTTTGCCTTTCTTTATATCTAGAGGTTTTAGTCGAGGATCTGGCACACAAGTACTCAATACATGTTTGCTGACTCACTAATCATAGCCCTCCTTTGTAATAATCCACTTTCCCTCATTAACCATTAAATCTAATGATGGCCTTTACAAATGAAGGCTAAAGGACTGAGGCAGCCTCAGGAAGGCAGGCTCCAGGAAGTTTTTGTTTTGTTTTGTTTTGTTTTGTTTTGTTTTTCTGTGAAAGGAGTTGAATTTTTAACAATCCACTCACACATCCATCCAGTGTGTCTTGTATCCAGCAGGCATCATTTGCCAGGTGTCTTGCTGGGCTCAAAGATATTGAGAACAGCAAACCAAGATGGTCCAAACAAGGATCAGACATGATTCTCTTTCCTATGGTGCTGGAAAGAGTTAAGGTAGCTGAAAATGACATTGCTCTGAGTCATTCCAAGGTAGATTAAGAGCACCTGTTAACTTACTCATTAGCATTATGAGACAGATCAGTTTTAGACCCTCTATGTTCTCTGCTAGCTCTTCTCCAAGAGAACATAGTTTGAAAAAATGAACAAAAATCCCAGGCAACCAAAGAAGTAGCATATGGCACCTTGTGTTACTGGTATATATTAAAAAAAAACATTTTAGTACTCTGCAAACATTTAACATAACACCTAGAACATAGTGTGTGCTTAATAAATATTTATTGATTTTTGATTGATACAGAAACCTGACTTCATTAAGCTTGAATTCAGTTAATGAAGCAGAGAGCATATGGCTCAACACTAGACTCTAGATATTATCTATCACTTTACATGAGCACAAAATCTATTCCCCAAAGGAGGAGTCATTTCTGATGGTTTTTAAATGAACTTTCTCCCAGGGGAAAATGTCTGTTTTACATTCATATCACAAAAAGATTATTTCAAAAAGGTTTTTGGTTTCTTCCTTGTTCACATCACAAGAAAATGTCTCCATTATTGTGCTTTGAGACTCTCCAGATAACATTGCTACCTCTCAGGCACAAATACTGAATCTGGAAAGGTTTAATTAGAAACACTAAGGAGAGTGACCAATTCAATCAACTTAGAGAAATTGTTTCAATATTTTGGAAAACAAGTTTTTGAATTATTATTGACCATTAAACTGATAGCCTAGGATCTCCAGAGAGCCCCAAGGAGACCCGTATTGGGTTCCCTAAAGATCATCAGTCTTTGGACTCCATGGTGTCTAGGGTTCATATAAGGACAAGCCCTAAGGCCTAGTAGAACCAAAAGGGACACAGCCCTAGACCATCACCAACAGGCCAACAGGCAGGCATCCAGAGGCTTCCCCAAAGCCTGAGAGACAACATAATAGAGTTCCCCTGAAATTAATGAGATGCTGGAAGGAGATATTCTTTGATTCAACTTGACTAAGTGACCCCCAGATAAGAGTTTATATACCCTTTATTTGTATATTACCTATACATATATATAGTGTTTATTATATATTTGTGATTTTTATGTTTTCTTATAGATTTTAATAATAATAAATAAATAGTTTATATAGGGAGTCTATACCTCCAAGAAAGAACTTTCAGAGGCACAGTTACAAATGCATGTACTCAAAACTAAGAAATATTGTGGCTTCCCTATCCCAATCCCTGCCACAATAGCAGAGAAATTTAAGCCAAAGAGAAAAAGTCTCAGTGATTCTAAAAGGGAAATACACCTCTGACTATGTTGGGAAGAA